>NC_064624.1:68239753-68542253 GCF_023898315.1 Schistocerca nitens
TCGTATTGGCTGCACATCTGCTTCCTGGTCTGTATCCTGCTCCGTAGTTTGCTAAATGTAATTTTCAGAAGAAGGTTCAAAAATGGGTCTGAGCACTGTGGGACTGAACAGCTATGGTCACCAGTCCCCTAGAACTTATAACTACTTAAACCTAACTAACCTAAGGACATCACACAACACCCAGGCATCACGAGCAGAGAAAATCCCTGACCCCGCCGAGAATCGCAATCTGACTTTGAACAATCTCTACAAAAGAATAGCCCTGACTAACAATAATCTATACCCTTCATGAATCTCTTACCTCACAAAAATCTTCGTTAGCCGAACTACTGCAATACAGCGAGCGCCAATACTGCCTGCTAAATAAAAGATTCTAACTACTGAAGGCACTAACTACTGATACACATATACTTAGCAAATGAAAGATTCAGATAGAGAACAAACAATGTATTTACCTTAATAGTGTTCAAAAGTCATAATACAGTATAACCTCGTTAGCGCGAACTCGCATAAGACGAACTCGCGGTTAACGCAAAAAAAAAAAAAAAAAAAAAAAAAAAAAAAAAAAAAAATTGGTCCCGCCAGGAATACATTAGTTTTTATGGTATGTTTTATCGGTTAACACGAATTTCGGTTAAGGCGAATTACGAACTCTGTTTCAGTTCTTAGCGTAATTAAATTTCACTGTAACACGAACTTCCGACCTTAGAGTATTCTAAAGCGTATTTTTTTTTTCCGAAATGAATGTAGGAAATGTAGCTACAAAGCTAATTATACTTATTGTTGACTCGTTTTTAACGTATTGTGGGTCGGTAGCTGCGATTATCACATCAATAATCAGCCTATGCTGTACATTGTAAGACATTCAATAATGTGTGCAGCAGCATTTAAGAATGTACTCAGTGCCAGATTTGACAGGTGTTCTGTTAGTCTTCGCCGTATCGAGTTGGAATACTGAATAAAAACTACAGTTAGAAAATGGCAAAGAGGAAACAGACAGCTCTAAATGTACAAGTTTAAGATTCTAGATGAAGTGGACCGTGGTACCAAGAAAACAGCAATTGCAGAGCAGTTTGGAATACCTAAATCTACTTTATCTACGATTATTAAGAATCGAGAAAATATTATTAAAGCTGCAGCATCAGGTTCTGGAAACAAAACTAAACGACTTCGTACCGCCAAGTATGAAGACACCGAGACGTTACTGCTAGAATGGTTCTCCCTTTTGCTAAGTACAGATGACTTCCAGGTACAGGTAATTACAAAATCATTCCTGTGTTGCAACAGGAAATGCTCTGGATGGAGGAATTATTTCCTGGATGATTGGACGCTACACGCAAGACCTCCTATCTAATGTGAACATTTTGCTCGTTCTTTACCTAAGAACGGTACAATGGTTGAGATACTAACAGTCACCTTCGTCATGAATTACAGGCGTAGTCATGTGTAGTTCATAAGGAACAGTCTAATTCGGTTGCGTGTAAAATGAAATGTGGCAAGGATGATAACTTTAGTGACTTTGTCTGTGGAGGACGTGGCTGTGGGTGTCAGTTTGTGTTATCATCGCATCAAACTACCGAAAACGTCAAGTTTCACTGCTAGCTGCCACGTTCGTTAGTTCTTTCTGTTTTTATTCATTTCGTAGAATCCCTCATACCCCGGAGAAACTCTGAATTTAACTGCCATCTTTTCGTGGCGCCAACAGCAACAATCGACCGTTGACGCACCGACAGAGCTCTGTGGTCTGCAGGAGACGGAGAATTAACGGAAAGATAAACTCGGCTTCTTCTACATCACTACGATCTGCATGTCTGAATGTGCTCACAATCAGAACAGCGTCACTATGCGGATCTGACGCTGCTTTCGTGATTTTGTGGATCGCGTGCTGGCTTTCCAGTGACGTGGCGGAATATGGGCGGACGACCGGGCTGGAAGTCATTCAGTCAGATGTGTGTAACGTACGAAAAGGTGAATAATGTAAAAACAATGCTGGCTGGGCGAGGGTCGCCATCCAGCGCCGTTATTCAGGGCGTGGAGAAACAATGTGACGAAAAGTGCAGGGCGGAAAGAAAGCGTGACGTAGGTTTTTGTGGCAATTAAGGGTCGAAAATGCGTATTTTCAGCGCTAGAGGAACATAACTTAAATCTGACATATATATATCTTTACTCAGAATGGTGGGTAATTTACAGAATAAATACGTATAAAGAACCAATCGTCACCATGAGAACAAGATAAATTTAAAATATCACTTACATGTATATCGGACTTGAGCTGTACTTTTGAGAAATGAAGGGAATAACATGTTCGTGTTTCATTTTTAAATATTTCCTAAAAGGGCGAAAGTGAATGGAAAATGAGCCACCACTTAATTAATAAAATTATGTGTAGCAAATTTTCGAAATGACCAATGTTTTCATGCTGGCATAGCGCCTTAGGTATTCAATTGCGACCTCTAGCTTCTACACACAGATTCCTTCATTGGATGCTGTCTTTGTGCCCTACACTTTTGCTCAGATTGTGTTTCCGCACCCTGTATATGGTAGACGAGGCGTGACAAAATGTTGGTCGAATTCTCAGGCGTCCAGGAGGAGGAGGAAATTGCACATAAAAGGATGTTCTAAAGTATCCACGTCCGTTAAAGCGTTCGAAGGTGTTTTATTGAGCCACCAAAGTTACGCCTGCTGGTGTACGGTTATGAATTATAAGTGTAGGTATAGGTTGCGCACCTATTTCTCTTTCATTTTTGTGGCATCGACTATTCAAACACTATGGAGAATGGACGGCACACTTGACAAAGAGGTTACAAAAATGATAACTTTACGTATTTCCACATTGTCAACAAGACGAGTATGGGGCTGTTTTTATACACGACCGGAATGTGGAGCAGACCACTGCACCATTTCGGGAAGGAAGACGTTACAGATGTGTGCACATGTCGTCTACACGGCTCACGCGATTAATAATTATATAGTTGGCAACTGTAACCGGGAGAGTTGAAACCAGTCGGAAATATGTCCGCCGTTTGCGTTTTCAAGGTGAATTATGTGTATACTAGAGCAAAAATGAGACACATGAAAATGGGAAAAAATTGTTTCTTCAGCGCTTTAGTAATAAGAATGTGAGGTCAGGGTCACTCGATTACAGGGGTGGCGTGTTTGGCAGTGCAGGTTCGTTCGTAGTGAATGAGCCGCGAGTGTCGATGTTCCGACGTCTCCGTAGTGAATCAGCAAGAGACGCCCTCCCCAGACCTGAATATGTGTAACACACCTGAAGCGAAGGGAACAGTTAATTCTGCGAAGCGCGCCATATTTATAACATTTTCCGTAGTATTCTACTTGCCTCATCTAAGTGTAATACTTCGCCAAACGTTTAACGCAAAAAACTTTAGAGTACTGTTATCAACGAAAGATCGAGGAATACAGATATTCTTTTACATAACAAAAGCGCTTTACATTTATGTGTCATCGGAGAGGCCGCAAAGATCAGATTTCACAGAAATAATCTCAACCTGTACGGTGGCTGTTGTACAGAGCAGTTTGTCCAATCATTTGCGTCCCGACGTGGGGAAACAGCGTCGCAGATGTCGACAGCTTCTCTGGCAGCACGATGACAATGATACGGTCACCAAAAGAAGAGCGATGGACATTTTCAAAATAATCTTGACCTGTTAAATAAAGCTTAACTCGAAAGAACACGGGCAGCATCTGACGCAACAACGCCGTCCCGAGCGACTCCGTTCCCAGTTGTAACGGAATTTTCGGTCCAAAGCTGTTTTCGCGGCAATTTATAAACATATCGTCATCGTAATTGTCCATGTGTATAATACTGACGTATTACAGAGCGGTGAACTGGAAAGAATTGCTATTACAATGATGAGGTGAAGGCTTTTCTTAGCTGCAGTTTCATCGTAAAAAAGTAACATTTGCTATCGTGTTTGCTGTGCATGTTGTTTCAGTCTATTCCTCTAAGCAATGGAACTATGAAAAAAAAACAGAAGATTTACCTCGAGTTGGCAAATCACTTCATCGTCTCACCAGTAGGGAGACCTCCCTGTTGAAAACGGAGATTTATCCGTTGAGAAAAGTTTGTTACCATTACTAACTAGAGATGCTTCCTTAGTTCTGAGATAAAGAAGTACACATTGCGAGAGGTGAATGACATACACAGAGACGAATGACGTCGTTAAATATAATGATACGAAGCGTCTCGTTTGGTTCGTGGGTGTTGTGGATCCAGGAACGGTTATAATCTGTCGGAACAAAGAGGTGCTATAGTTTCTTCTGACCAGAAGACAACCCATCTTCAAATATTACCAATTCTGACTAAACTGGAAGCACCTAAATACTGCCTCCATAACCACATCAACACTGGCTCCAAATCTTTAATAATAGCTGGAACTTTCGATGTTTACATCGAAGCATCGGCCTGAACGAAACAAAAGTCATAGTATGCATCATTCATAGAAATGGTCTGAGTACGGGAAACGCTTTACTACGTAAAAGTCAGTGTATCACTGACAAATTTAAAATTCTAACAGAACAGAATAACTCTTGTACAGCAACTGTTTCCCGTAATCGGGCCACAGTTTTCAAAGATTACGTACATGTACGATTCGCACCAATTTCTAGTACAGTTTTCTAGTATGGGCTATTTAACCGCACCAGAGAGTGCACAACACATTTGGTAAAAACAGATATTAATTATAAATTTCTTCCGTGTCGTCATGAAGGCAACTTTGATACTGATACGCGGCCGGAATGTGTAAGATATTGCAGCACTACTTCGCGGATGAAGGTGTAACTACAACGTCAACACTTTGGCTACAGAAGTTGCGCGATTCGATTGTCGTGGTAGAAAACGAAGCGATGGAAATTTGTGCCTTTGGCACTTGTAACCCGCCGTGTTCCAAACGACCGGCTAGTTATACGCCATTTATTTGTTATAAAAGTTTATTAAAACTGTAACAGAACAAAAAGTACGCCTTATAAACACCTAAACTTGATAATAGGAGGAATCTTTCAAAACACTAAACGTATCATGTTAGTGAGAAAAGTATAAGGGCAAGCTGTGTCGATGGTATGGGCTGAACACGTGGGGTTTGAGAGTTGGTCGTAATAAACACGACGCGAGTGCCTATATTGTAACGTCCCGGTTGTCTATTATGGAACGCGATGTGTATAGAAAACAAGTAAATTTTCGTAATTATGTGTCTACAGCTTTATACGCGTTTTCAGGGCTGGGTTGACAGTGGTGAGTTGTCGGTACTGCTTAAGATGCAACTGCCTGCCGACCAAGACAGACACACGTGAAGCAAAACTCGTTACAGTTTGCCCTCTGACGGAGCGCTGAGGAATGTTTGGACAGTCTCTTTCCAAAGAGAGAATTTCAAGCAAATGACCGCACATGCTATGCAGCCAAGGTATTCGAAAACCCTTGGGTTGGATTATAGTAGGGATGTAGGCTATGTCCGTC
Source organism: Schistocerca nitens (assembly GCF_023898315.1). Taxonomy (NCBI): domain Eukaryota; kingdom Metazoa; phylum Arthropoda; class Insecta; order Orthoptera; family Acrididae; genus Schistocerca; species Schistocerca nitens. Next base: position 68,245,227 of record NC_064624.1, read on the forward strand.
GTCAGATCTAAAACTCTACGAATGGCGAAAATATTTGACACAACGGAAAGTTAATCTCTAACCCACTATCATCAACTTACTCTACGAGTAACGTTTTCTGGCACATCTCGCTTCCCATCTCGATATTGTGTCGGTATCTGTACTGGAAGAGGCAGAAGTCATAGCTCTTTATTCCGTGTAAAAATCGGAGATTCGGATGCTACTTTTTGAAGCATAACGCCAAGCATGACACGCACTCCTGAGGAAATGGCCAGAAGGCTATGTGCTTCCCGCAAAACCGATATTCAGTCTTCCGCGGAAGCGGTCAGCTAAATGAGGCGCAGTGCAGCAAGAACAGGAATTCCTCGAATTGTTGCAGTTTTGTCGTTTGTTAAAATAAAGAATTGTCAGGACAGTGTTTGAAAAGTTTGCTGTCGTTCCACCTGGCCTAACGTAGCAAAGATAGTTATCGCATTAACATTGCGAATCTTGGGACAATTGGGTTACTTGAAATACTCCATATGTAACACTAACACAACAAGATGCGGTGTTGAAATCAGTGTTTGATTCCAGGCACGTAACTGTCTAATCCACTGGGTTTCGAACATCAACCCAGCAGGGATAGAGGGGTGCATATGTGTATCTGTATGGTCGGACGTACGAACCGTGGTGTGTGTCCACAGCTTCACACGCGCCAACGACGAGTGGATGACGGAGTCAAGCACCGAAAAATGAAGCTTTGACTGTCTTCGATGTCGCGATCGGCGCTGATCAGCGGCAAGACACAATAATATCGCTGACACAAGCTTTTTGCTGTTTACCGGCCATTCAGTGAATTAATTGTTGAATGCGCTCTGTCTCCTCTCATGTGCAGTGTGTAAAGGCCCTCAGCGGATCGTTTTCCATCTGTTACCATTTAACGACTGCAGTTTGTGGGAACAGAAGGTGAACAGCTGGACAGGGTTGAAATTTCCCATTGATAAAAAACAAACTATGCTGTCAATTGTTTTATTACATGTTTTCAAGCGACTGGCTGGTAACATGTCCGTTAATTCTAGGTACATGATTAAAACTTCGCCTTGACTCTAGAGGAATTCTTCTAGGCATTATACGTCTTCAAAACCATGGAGTGTAGATACGTTCCACCACTTACCGCTACGCCTATTCCGCAAAACGCGTGTCATCCAGGCGAGCATAATAAAACGGCATCACACGAGTTACCTGGCTTGGATAAAAACGTTTCGACGGTATTTTTTGACGATTTCTATACGTATTTTCCGGAAGATTTTCCCACACAATCACCTCCTTCTCAAGAGTGTAGGGTAACATCAGCTGGAGGCAGCTGTGACAGAAGGCCATCCACGAATGTGCGGAGTGCGAGACAACACAGTCCGGCTGCTTACAATGGCACAACTGGCCAGCGACCAGGAGAGTGAGTCACACGTGGGAAAGGACACGTGTCTCTCGCAACTGGAGGGATAGGCGAAGTTCTGCTGTGGGTAGACATTAAAAATTAAATCGCTGCATCAAGTAGGGATTCACTCTCATTTCGATGGTCAACACTTGTATGTAAACTTTTTCCCATTTTCATTTACTTCAGAAACCAGCCATATCTCGCGGGAAAGCTGAAACCGCCAACATTCCCCGTTCCCGTTTTCCCATGCAACTTTTGTCCCATAAACTTTTCAGCTCCAAACATATTTTCGGAGTTATTCTCTGTGGAAATAGTCAGTGACTCATCCTGTAGAACATGAACATCGAGGATTATAATGCACTTTGCTGAAGAAAAGCTCAAGTTACTTCTATTTATGCCGATTACTCTACATGCAAGGGAAAAAAACCCTTCTAAGAAACCATTCATCGGATGCAAATTTCAGTTGGGGCTCCATAAAGTCGTACTTTACCTGACAAGCGTTTTTAAGGCACCGACTCAGATACTTTGCGGAACTCAAGATATGCTGGACACACGTATCTCACTTGATTAAATGCTTTCAGGCTGTAATTCGAAGAAAATGGAGATGCATTACAAGTGATCAGCGTTTGCGAAATCGGTGCCGGTTGGCATTTACGAGGTTATTCTTTTGTAGATACTCGTTCAGTGAATATATTACGCCATTGCAAAGTCATGTTTGCTGTCCTAGCGACACAGTAGCTATACGTTGAACGCACAAAATGTTGGTAACCTGCGTCAGAACGACTTTGAACCATCTTTCAACCTCCTCATTTCCTCTGCATCATGTATGCCTCTTTATGTTTTATATTTTTTTTCTGCATCAGGAAGTAAACTAAACTGGTTACAGCACATGTTTGCACCACGTGTGACAGTGTTTGCTTGAACGAAGGTGTTTACCACTGTGTCAGTATGACGGAGAAATGGCGGAAATTTCTGTTTCTTCTTAGTAGTAACTCTGAACTGAAATATGTTTATAATAACCTGTAATATGCTAATGTACTTCGCACTATCAAGTAAGTGATTTTTTCTTTCAACTCAGCAATAAAATGTATTTTTTTTTTCATGTGGCACTGGGTCTACATTCAGCGGTGCCCTGTGGTTTCCTACTCCACTGCCATTGTTTTCATGGTTTTCAGATGTTTAACACGTACTGCAAAAATGTCATTTGTTTTCTAGCATAAATAAAATTGTCTTTGAACACATTCGAAAATACTGGAGAAGCTACACAGATTCTTAAACTGAGAATTTTTGACTTAGTCTGTCTTAGAATAATGCAGTGACCAGCAATATGTGGTACTCATTTATAAAATATTAGCTCCAAACACTGGAGGTTAATCGAAAAGTTACTATCAAGGTTTGAACCTGTGAATGATGACTCCCTAAGAGAATGACAGTATGGTTCCATCGAGGTACTGAAGTATGGAAGGCTCTTTTTCTACAGCTGTTGTTACTTTCATCGACATGAGATAGCTTAACTTTTAGAAAAGTTCAGAAGAATTATTCCATTTTATTGTATAATGGAAGTCTGAGTAACTGTATAACTTGCATCAAAGGAGATATGAACAACTCAGTTATTTATATTTACAGCAACATAATTAGAATTGCTAACATCATTTATGGGCCAATGTCTAGAATTTTACTTCATGTAGATTTGTTATTTTAATTACCACCTCAACTATACCATTCTGCTGGTTGTATTTCACAGTTCGTGTTTAGTGTTGTGCAATATGTCTCACTGTGTCGCATTGATGGTTGACAATCTGTCTTGTGCCTGAAGGGCAATTACATTTCTTTTGACTATTCAAGTCTGATGCCGAAAAGTAGGCATAATAATATGAAGATAATATTAACGTTCTTTTTGCCTGTGCTGTGTACCATTTGTGACTGTGTTACTACGTCTGGTGGCTGCTTCAGCCTCTTTTGCCACAAGCAAAATACATACTTGTTTCATGGATTAGCACTTGGTTTTTGAATCTCTGTTGGGCTATATTACATTCTCGTTATATCACGGCTTGTAAGATACACTTGCTGCTTGCTGGTAGTCAGTGGAAATAACCTGTTTGATAATGGAGATTGATCACCATAATTATTTATCATTCTGACAAATTGCAAAGTAACCATTTTTCGAAATATTAAGAACACGATTGCCTTTCATTCATTGGGAGTGGTGTACAGTTTACGAGCTGTGTGACTTGCTAAGTGTACTGACGGGATTCGCCAATTCTCATTTCCAGTTACCACAAGCCGTAGCTCAGCAGACTAACAGCTGAGGTTCGGCTTGTTGTGTTGCATCCTCTGCAGGTGCTCTGCTGACATGGCGCTGGGCTGAAAAAAATTCACTGAAGTTGGACTGAAGGGAAATGTGGGAAGGTGGAACATTTGCTGCTGCACCCTGTAATGTGGCTGTGATGACCCATGTTACCTGACACGTGGTAACATGTCTTGTAACTGCAGCATCACAGCTGTGTGGAAATGTTTGGAGGTTGTTATACCATTCTTAATAATTGACAATAGACTGATAATATGACTTCTCATGATAAGCAAATAATGTGGTGTGTATATTGGTACCAGCGGCTGACTATAATTTAACACAGTAGCTACTGAACTATGGTTACTGCAGACACGTGTGTAAATTTACTCTAAGATCAGAGCTAAAGTGGTATGAATATTTTTATAAAATGTCACACTGTAACTACAGTTGCCAGTTTTTGCACTATCTGCACAGCAAGCAGAGAGGTAAATTTATTCTTAGATCTGAACTGAAATTGCATTTTGATTGCAGACCATACAAAGCAAAAATTTGTCGATGGATAAATTTACAGTGGTTTTAGATAGTACCAAACATGCTTCTATCAAGCATTTTTCAGTAATTGGAAACAATATGACATCAAAAGTATCCGGACACCCCCAAAAACATACATTTTTATATTAGGTACATTGTGCTGCCACCTACTGCCAGGTCCTCCATTATCAGCGACTTAAGCAGTCATTAGACATCGTGAGAGAGCAGAATGGGGTGCTCCGCGGATCTTACGGACTTTCAACGTGGTCAGGTGATTGGGTGTCACTTGTGTCATACATCTGTTCGCGAAATTTCCACACTCCTAAACATCCCTAGGTCCACTTTCTCAGATGTGATAGTGAAGTGGACACGTGAAGAGACACGTATAGCACAAAAGCGTAGAGGCCGACCACATCTGTTGACTGACAGAGGCCGCCGACAGTTGAAGAGGGTCGTAATGTGTAATAGGCAGACATCTGTCCAGATCATCACACAGGAATTCCAAACTGCGTCAGGACCCACTGCAAGTACTATGACAGTTAGGCGGGAGGTGAGATAACTTGGAGTCCAATGTCATAAGCCACACATCACGCCGGTAAATGCCACACAACGCTCGCCTGGCGTAAGGAGCGTAAACATTGAACAATTAAACAGTGAAAGAACATAGTGTAAAGTGACGAATCACGGTACACAATGTCACGATCCGAGGGCAGGGTGTGGGTATGGCGAATGCCTGGTGAACGTCATTTGCCAGCGTGTGTAGTGCCAACAGTAAAATTCTGAGGTGGTGGTTTTATGGTGTGGTCGTGTTTTTCATGGAGGGGGCTTGCACCCCTTCTTGTTTTGCGTGGCACTATCACAGCACAGGCCTACATTGATGTTTTAAGCACCTTCTCGCTTCTCACTGTTGAAGAGCAATTCGGGGATGCCAATTGTATCTTTCAACGCGATTGAGCACCTGCTCGTAATGCACGGCCTGTGGTGAAGTGGTTACACGACAATAACGTCCCTGTAGTGGAATGGCGAGTTCGTGCCAGGCGTCACTGACACAGATCAATACCACTCCTCAGTGCAGCAATCTGTCAGAAATGGGCTGCCTTTCCCCAAGAAACCTTCCAACACCTGATTAAACGTATGCCTGCGAGAGTGGAAGCTGTCATCGAGGCTGAGGGTGGGCCAACACCATGTTGAATTCCAGCATTACTGCTAGAGGACTTCACGAACATGTATGTCATTTTCAGTCTTGTCTCCAGATACTTCTGATCACATAATGCGTTGCAGATACCTAGTGTTTATTGTTAATGGAATATTTCTCGATTTTTACCTAGTTTTCAAGATTGGAAGCTCGAGTCTTTTTACTTTTCATTATACCTATGCTTTTATCGTTGTGGTATCCATCTGGTGTCACTACAGGAGTTTTACTCACAGTGTAAGAATGGGTACAAAGACAGGTTTCTTTGTATGCTTTTTTCTGAAAACGACGAAAAGTACTTTAAAAAGGTTCATGAAGAATCAGCGTCTAGCGGCAGTGATATTAAATAAGTTAACCTTCCATTTATTAGTAGAGCACTGTTATGACGCGAATTCGCGATACTCGGCATTAAAGGGTTGTGGCAATTTTGAAGCTAGAACTACGAAAATTGGTATGTGGTTTTTCAGTCAGAAGTAAATAATACTTTGAGAATTTTTGGAAATTGAGCCACTAAGGTGCTAAAACAGTGGGTGAAAGTTTATTTGAAAATAAATCATGTTGAAGAACTAATGAAACATGAAAAAAAATACATCTGTGGAAATTGGTATTTGACTTAAAAAAAAAAAAAGTGTTTCAGTGTTTCTGGAAGTTCAAGTTCTAGGGGAGTGCGACACAGGATGAAAAGTTTACTGGAATTATTTCATTACGAAAGTATATTAAAAGCTAAATCTACGGAAATTTGTATTTGCCTTCTATGTCAGAAATATATACATTACGTGTTTCACTTTGTTTGGAAACTGAACCCCCCAGTGGGTGAAATGGGGGATGGAAAATTTCAAGAAAATATTATATTAAAAACTGTAAAGTCAAATCTATGAAAATGGTATTTCAATTCTCGATTAGATATAAATACATTTGTATTAGAGAAAGAAAGTTCCTATGCCAATATCACCACAAGAACGTAAAACGCATGATTTACAAACAAACTTGGACTTCAGCTACCAGAATAATCTTTTTGGCAGAAGTATGTTCAGAAAAGACCACGCTTCGGTGGCCTTAATTTCCGCGAAATGTTTAGAACGTGTAGAAATTTGTGAACAATATAAAAATTCGATTAAAGAAAGAAATATCTGTGCACACCATACAGTCTGCGTGGGAGAAGCAGCGAGTGGTAATCTAGTCTTTAATTAAACCACTTAAACAATTTTCTATTGGTTTCAGCACATTTCGTCTGCAAAACAAGCCACAGATGTGGTGCAAATCTCATATCCTTAATTTTCTTCTACAGTTGTTTGCCAGGAGATCATTCACAAAGTGGCAGTTCTTTATTCAACGATGTATCATCCTGATATTTCCATTTATTTAAAGAAACAACAATATTGTACTGCAGGAAACTGTATTGCTCTGCTCCTGACTGATATTCCTCTTTGTGGCCGCCATTAAGACTTGACGAACGTCTCAGCTGTCACTACAGCTCTATGATGGCAGACACCTGTAGCCGAGTCCTAGTATTTTGTGCTCGTTGTTCTTTGTTGCCGCCAAAATTGCAGCATTCATTCACAGTATGGAGTACGTAATTCGGTTCGCCCTTTTACTAAATGTTCAGTTTATAAAGTTAAATATGAATTAAATGCAGAGGTAATTGTAAAATCATTCCTGTGTCGCAAAAGGAATTGCTGTGGCTGGAGGAATTATTTCCTGGATGATTGCATGATAGACGCAAGACTGCTGTCTCGTGTGAGCATTTTGCTCATTCCTTACCTAAGAAAAATACGAGCGTGGTAGTAGAAATAGTCAACTTCGTCATGAATTACTGGCTCGGTTATGTGTAGTTCATAAGAAATAGTGTAATTTAGTTGCGTGTGACATGAAGCTTGGCAAGGACGATAACTTTAGTGAGTTTGTCTGTGGAGGGCCCAACTTAAAACCTGGGTTTGTGTAATTGCTGTTAACTCAATCGCTTCACAAAGCTCATCGTTCAAAATTGTCACCGCATTAAACTAACAGAAACGTACTGTTTGATTCCTAGTGGCCCCGTCCGTTACTTCTTTGTTTTCATTGCTTTAACAGAATCCCAGTTACTGCGGAGTAAAGGCCTGGCCAGACAGAATCCGGCCTGCCGCTGAGACGGACGGCGCAGCGGGAGGCCGGGCCAGTCAGCGGCCAGGGACGCCACCACAGACAAAGATATACAGACAAGCAACCTCCATAAGGGCCTGTTGACGCGGACAGGGGTGCGGGACGGGGGGGTTACAGCAGTTCTGTCAGATGACACGGGATGGCGCTGGGGTGCGAAACTGCTCGGACAGTGGGCAGCAGGTAACTGCACACGAGGCCGTGGCAGTGGAAATCCCCACCACCGCTTCCCCTCAAATGCCGGCACAGGGCACCATCCAGTTCTGAGACATTAGTTAAATGCCCAGACACCTAACTCAGTCATTTGCAACGATAAACGCACTCTTCGTAACAAACCGAACCTAAAATCATTCTATGAATCGGCATGAGCTGACTAAAGGAGCGATTATTTGTGTAATCGTATTCAAGCAGATTATTGATCCTTATGTGACTGGTCGGCGTTTTTATTCATTTCCTGTGTCCTATGAAATGAGGATAAAGTAGATATCATTAATTGCAACGCATGTTACTGCCGCCAGTTGCAGCTGTATGTAGAATTATGCAACAGAGTTGTTTTGTGAGACTATGTTGTAACGTCTGTTATAGAAGGCCAGTTTTCGGCATAAAACCCAGCTATGGATATTGGCTCATCACGGCTCCCTATTAGAGAATAAGCCAGCTGCTACAGCCAAAATTGCGCACAGCGGAGGAGCGCAAAATTTTGTTGCGGCGCTCCTTTCCATTATTTGTTAGAAGTATTTTCCAACATTGCTTATTTCAAAAGGTCTGTCTTCACGTACTGTGAAGAACTTGTCTCAGGCTTTGCTGCCTCAGGTAGGGCCCATAGTGTCTGCGCAGAACTGCTCCGATCTGCGCAATACGTCACCGTCGAGAAGCTCGGCACGGTTCGCGCGCACTGTTACGTGTTGAAGCGATTAAGTTTAATGTTGTTGCTGTTTATTTTTGTCTTCTTTCGATTTTTTTCGTTATGTTTGACATTAATAATGCCGAATTGTCCTACGGCTGTGTGTGAAAACTGTAATCAGAAGACTAAAAGGCAGTAGTATTACTTGTCATAAGTTCCCCCAAATTCCTGAAACATTTGCTCGGTGGGTTCAGCTCTGTAGCAGTAGTGACAGCATTAACATTACAAATGCTACTGCCTGTAGCAAAAACTTTAGAGAGGACGTTTGTTTACAGTATCTACAAGCTGAAATAAAGAAACTTCAACCAAAATAGGTTTTAAAGCCGACTGCAAATTCTATAAGCTCGTGAAACTCGTAAACGTGCACTTAACATGCTAGAAAAAGTAGATCAAAGCATAGAATCAGAGAAAGGTATTATCGAGGATGAAATGAAAAAAAACTTAATGAAGAATTATCACCATTGAGAGAAAACAATTCAGTGTTTAATTTGCTTTTCGTTCTCAGTATATTGTTATCCGCTATTACTGTTTCACGCGTTAAGCAAAGAGAGGAAGTAATGCAAAGCATTAAGTATCTACACAGCGCTGACGACTAAAGTACACAAAAGTTTTGCTAAAAGCACTTCACGAGTAAGCAAAAAACAAGCTTAAGTGAAGCAGAAAATTTGTGTGTTGAGAATTTGATGAAATGATTGGCATATGCTACGACTAAGAAAGTGACGCCGTATACGGACCACATAGCCAGGTACAGGTTGTGAGACCTGAGTTTCTCCTGGCGTATACAACTTTCAAATAACTTCCGGGAATTAAGCCAGGTAACACTTTCAGCAGTTTGCCTTGAAAATCGCGTGGTGTTCTCCCGCCGAAATATCGGCGGCCGCTGAAAGTGTTACCTGGCTGAATTCCCGGAAGTTATTTGAAAGGTACAGGTTGTTATTGCATGTGGTTAATATGGAGCCTGGAAGCAGTCTGTATACTGCTGGCCACGAAAGAGACGCAAAAATACATCACTGGATGTATTTCTTCCAGATCCGACTCCATAGAGCAATCACTTGGACATCATAGTGACAAGATAATAGTAATATCAGAAGGTCCTATAAGCTCTGCGGCAACTGAGGAACTATCTCGTCCTAGCTTAATCGTCTCTTCAAACGCAGCTCTCTGTGTAAACAAGCAGATGTGAATAAAAACCTGCCAAAACTTTTAATCGAAAGCTTCAAACTATTTCTCAAGAGATCTCCGCAATTTACACTAAGATCATTACTGTGCCTACATCCGGATAAGGCACCTAACACGTCGGCAAAGACAATGAGGGCTAAACAGCTGCAGAGAGGAGCACACACATGGAGAGCTTCCGCAGTTCATTCCAGATGGGATTAAGGTATTTAATTTGTTGTTGAATTGTTGAAGTACGGCGATCAATACTGAAGCTTCAGGATCATCAAACGCAGAAATGACAAGTAAATGGAATTATATCGTTTCCTTTCTACTTAATATCTGCACGAAAAAAAATGTTATACACTATTGCTGATTTTGACGAAACTGCGTTTAGAAACTGAAAGCTCTTATGATTGTTGCGTTTCCTGTACTATTAAAAATGTGTAATACTTAATAACGACTGAAGGATGGCAAGTTATAACTTATCTCATAGAAAATGTTAACCAATAGAATGTATATGTCAAGGTGATCCAAAATACGTAGTTATACATGTGTCATTACTAGAAAGACAATATGATAATTTCATTGCCGTAGGAAGCAGTAAGTCCCTGTGTAGGTAAGTTTCAATCGAACTCATATCTTATTACATCGCCCTTCAGTTTAGCAAACTAATGGTGGTTTAAGCGGAATACGGCCATGCACGAACGTGAAAAATCGTCTCTTCTCGACAGTGACGTCACGCGGAAGCGCTCGCCGAAAGCGTTGGCCCAAATTTTCTATATAAGTATTGCTTGTTGCTGCCCTCACAGATGCGGCTACGCTCTCTCGGTCTCACCCCTCTGTCACCGCACCACGCTACCCTTGACGTCAGGGAGGCCGTTGCCGAAGCGTCTCTAGCGTGATCTTCCGAAACTAACCAGGCGACACGCCTGACATCTACTGTCGTCTAACGGAACTACGAGCACACCCCCGGGACAGTGGTTTAGGGGGGGCTTCCTCTCTGTATATGTTACTCTGTGACGCCACACGCAACGGCCGGCCGCAGCGACTCTTGATGCGTCAGCTCTTAACACTATGGAAAGGGCCGAACCCCATTATTAAGCTTGCGTGCGTAGCGCAATTGTCTTGGAGTTAGACGATTTGGAAGCTTCACGCGGGACACGTTATCTTTGTGCGAGTTATTATTATTATTTTTTTTTAAGTGCAGAAATGAGTAGCTCGCACTAGCCATACGAAATTGCACCAAGAAGAGGAGATGTTGAGTGCACAACATTAATAGCAAGAGAGAAAGCTTAGGAGAAAACTATCATCTGTGTATTGATCTAGAGTCTGACGAAGATAGGTTCTTCAAATATTTTCGTATGTCGCGAGAATGTTTCGAGGAACTGCATCGCCTGATAAAAAAGGTAGCACCGCGAAGTGCACAACGAACTGGAGAAAGCCAGTTGATACAGGGCACAGACTAGTCATTTGTTTGCGGTAAGTTTTTTGCCTTTTTGTGCTTCAAACAGAAGTCTTATAATTTATTCCATTTCAGTTTTGCTGTATCATATGAAAGATTCGGCGGAAGAAATTGCTATCCCACAACGTAGTTACGAGTGGAGTGATAAATTTATCTGCAGTGTTTACGAATACAGCAAACGATAGTTACATCTAGTTCCGTATGTCCCGCTAGAGAGAACTTTCTGCTTAATAGATTGTTTTGTTTCATTGTATTCATAACATTGTCATTGAATTTAAACAAACATATCTTTGAAACTTCCTGGCAGATTAAAACTGTGTGCCCGACCGAGACTCGAATTCGGGACCGAGTTCGAGTCTCGGTCGGGCACACAGTTTTAATCTGCCAGGAAGTTTCATGCCAGCGCACACTCCGCTGCAGAGTGAAAATCTCATTCTGGAAACATATATTTGATCGTTAACTCATCTATTCGTTCTATCGGCATAAGATACTTGACTACAGGCCACAGTCACCAGACCATAGCTTTTCCTTTTCGGTTAGGACGTTCAACAGTCTCAGAAATTGTGAAACAAGTGTGCCAGGCAATATGGACTGTTCTACAACCCAAGTATTTACCCACTCCTACAACAGAGATGTGGAAGAAATCTGAAAAGGATTTCTAGAACTTTGGGGGTTTCTGAACTGCCTTGGAAGCATAGACGGAAAGCATATCAGGTTAAAATGCCCGAAGGATAGTGGATCCCAGTTCTTCTGTTACAAACAATTCTTTTCGCTGGTTCTCCTGGCGATCGTTGATCCATACTACGAGTTTACAGTAGTTGATATTGGAAATTATGGACGTCACAGTGACAACACTATGTCTGAGAATTCAGCTTTCTATCAAGAGTATATCGAGGGCAAAATTATTCTACCTCCGTTCAAAGTTGTATTGTCTCACCTCCTCTATAAGTCTTTCTGTGTCCATGATGCATGCCCAACGAGCTGCAAGACAAAAACCGCCTCACGCCGCTGCTTCCAGTGTGACCACAGAGCGGTTGAGTGCGCCAACGGAGGCAAGCAGCCGCTCCGGCTTGCGGCGAATCTGTAATCTGTGACAACCCGACGGCGGCCGGTGCGGCAGGCCGCGTGCCGCTGCGTCAGAGCCGCACTCTGTGTGACCGCCGCCATACAATAACGAGCGATTCAACAGTGCGGCCTGCCCGCTGCGGTTCAAGGCCACAGGCCGGACGGCCAGGCCGCGTTCTGTCTGGCCAGGCCTTAACTCTGGACGTAACTGCCTTCATTCTGTGGCGCCAACAGCAACAATCGACCGCTGATGCAGCGACAGAGCTCTGTGGTCTGCAGGAGACGGAGAATTAACGGAAAGATAAACTCGGCTTCTACATTACTATGGTCTGCATTTGCGATTAATGTCTGAATGTGCTTACAATCAGTACAGTGTCAGTATGCGAATCTGGAAGTGGTTTCGTGATTTTGTGGATCGCGCGCTGGCTTTCCAGAGACGTGGCGGAACATAGGGGGACAACCTGGCTGGGTGTCGTTCAGTGACATACGTGTAACGAACGTATGAAGTGAATAACTTATACAGTGCCGTTTGAGCGAGTTTTGCCATCCAGCACCGATATACAGGGCGTGGAGAAACCATTTGACCAAGATTGCAGGGCGGAAGGACAGCATGTAGCATAGGAATTTGTGTATGGCAACTAAAAGTCGTAAATGTATATTTTCAGTGGTGCAGGAACGTAATTGAAATCTGACATACGGAGGTCCTTGTTCAAAATGATAGGTAATTTACAGAAAATGTATACGTAAACAGAACGTTCGGACTAACCAGTCGTCACGATGAGAACAAGATAAATTTAAAACATCACCAACACGTCTATCGTATTTAGCTGACGAACGAGATAGTACTACTTGAGGAGTGAGGACACCCACATGTCCATGTTTCTTGTTTGAATATATCACAAAAAGGTCAAAATCAGTGAAAAATGAGGCACCACTTAGTTAACATGAGTATGTATAGAAAATGTTCAAACTGACCACCGTTTTGATGCTGGCATAGTGGTTCAAAGATTTAACTGCGACCTGTATTTCCTACACTGAGATTCCTTCATTTGATACTGTCTTCGTGAGACTGGTTTTCCGCGCCCTGTGTATTCCAGACGATGCATTACACTCTGTTGTCCGAATTCTCACGAGTCCAGTACACTTAATCTTTGGTAGAAAGTGCTAAGAACGGCAAAATGGCGGGAGTACGTTGGTAGCGACTAGTAATTTTAAAATTCAGTAGACAGTAACTACGTAAAAGGAAATGTGACACTTTTAACGAAGCACTACTGAATTAGACGTGAAATACGTTTCTTGATTACAAAAAGTCCTCTATGGTGGACGCAGAAATGTCGGACAAGAGTGTCTGTCACGCTATTGTAGGGCAACGTATGAGGCCCCACAGAACAGGTATTAGTGAAAGCAAGCACCGTTGGTCGGTTGCCAAAGCGTTTAAAATTAAAGAAGAAATAAATTTATACCGTCTATGATGTTGAAGTAATGTTTCGGAGCAGCATGAATACGGTGAAATTGATTACTCTTTCTTAGTTACATATATTGTTGTGTCTAGACAAGACGGTCTAGACACAAGGGAGGTAACCGAAAGGGCACGCGTCAACTCACGCCGTCTTGCGTTAAGTCTGAAACAGGGATACTTAGTGAATGCTATAAAGAAAAGAACGGAGCTTAGGATTACTCAACTTTAATTCACCCCTGCGGTACATCGCTCTTGATAATACAAGTGAGACTCTCTCCAGATATGGTTAATGGCGCCTTGCTAGGTCGTAGCCATGGACTTAGCTGAAGGCTATTCTAACTGTCTCTCGGCAATTGAGAGAAAGGCTTCGTACGTGTAGTCGCTAGCAATGTCGTCCGTACAACTGGGGCGAGTGCTAGTCAGTCTCTCTCTGGACCTACCATGTGGTGGCGCTCGGTCTGCGATCACACAGTGGCGACATGCGGGTCCGACATGTACTAATGGACCGCGGCCGATTTAAAGCTACCACCTAGCAAGTGTGGTGTCTAGCGGTGACACCACATATATATCTACGACACAAGGACGATACTCTATGGAACCAAGTAGCCCCTACTCCTTCTCCTGACCAGAGGCAAACACTATTATACCTACTAACTGTTTTGATTATACTAAAATGTTGTGAATATTGCTTCTAGCCCTGCATCAAGGTGGGCTAACAGAATCGGATACCTGCTGCGAGTATCCACATTTGTACTGAGCAGCCAAGACGAACGGCGCGACACAGACGGCGGCCACGCGGGACGTGACCAAAATTTCGGAAACCACTCTTCTGTAGTCATGTTTACATGTTAAACCTTAATCGATTCTACTAGCCGGAACGAACGTCTGCAGTACGTTCCAAGATTCGTACGTTTCAGACCCATGGTCTCCGCTGAGCAAACTATCGACAGTGAAACAAACTTAGTGGTGTTTTCGTACTGCGAAACGAAGAGGTCAACAAGTAATGTAGAGTACGAATACCTTACGGACGCCACTGAAAATATAAGTTGGAAGAGTATGATGAGGTCAGACGTAAGGGGATGTTCAAAAGTCTTGTCCAGGCCCACTACATCGTTAGTGGCTCCTCTGTTAACCGACCAGGGTTACGCTGGTTGTCGAAAGAAATGCGAGGCGGGCACCGGTGGAAGGGGTTTGCACCTGAAAAGATTAGGCGTTTAGGGATGGCCAGAAAACTTGTGATAGAGTAATCAATCAGTGTTGTGTGATGGAGCCTATGCCCCTAAGCGAGAGGTTGGCTGTGGTTATAAGGACATTTGCAGCATCGATATTGCTGCGTTTCCGTGATAAGACAGAACTGCTATTGGCAGATCGATTTGCAATGACGGCCCTATGTGGAATCTATTAACAGTCCTACTATTTTACTGTCAAAGAGACGATTAGAAGACCTCACGCACATCCCTAAATATGTATATTACCAACAAATCACAGATTCAGACAGTAGATAATAACTGTATGATAACAAATTTCTCGCAGATGTGCTTGTCCCACACTGGGGAATTACTTAGAAAGGGTACACAGATATACAAATCGCACTGACTTGTGGGACAACTCTGTGATGCGACACGAGGGACAGTTCAGTCAATGACAGCAAATCAAAATGATAACTTTTATTTCACGTGATAATAAAAAAAAATTTCAGAGTGCTTTAATAAATGGCAGGAATATGAAGGACACTACGGCAGAATTTCGAGGTCGGCCGAAGATACGGAAAATAGTGCGAGTCCAAAGTTTATACTTGCCAACGAGCGGCAAATAACGCATTCAGGCACCGTGAATGAAGCTTTGGTGGCGTTCGATCACGCGACCGGCTCTGCCCAGCCACAGGACAAAAGAATATGGATGAGACAAGTTTTTTCTTTTAATTTTCTACCGCCGTTTGTCTTGAACGTGATCTTTGTTCTCATAGATGCAGTGTGTGAAGGTACCGGATAGATCTTTTTCTTCAGTTGCCAGTTACTAGTGGAACATGTATAAGGAGAGAAGCAACTGCTGGACACATTGCCCCAAGGAAGGAAACAGTTTCTCACACGGCGTTTAAATTCCGCATCGGCTCAAAACAGATGATTTTGTTGACTGTTTTTATTACATTTTCACAATCGATGCCTGTTGACAAAATACACGTTGATAATACGTATATGATTAAGATTTCGCCTTGACTCAAGACGAATCTTTCTAGCCGTTGCAAGTCTTCATAATCTTTGAGCGTAAAAATACGTTACACCTCTAAGGCTAGGCGCAAATTGAGACGAGTATAGCGCGTGTGGCGCGACGCAGCGCAGCGCGCGTTTTTGTAACATCACAGTTTCAAATGAGACCGCGCAAATTGCGACGCGACGCGACTGGGACGTGACACGCGCCTGCGCCAGGTCGCGCGGCGTTGTGGTTGAGGCACAGTTTCTCGCGCCGCGCGTCGCGCGTGCCTCGCTAGCACCGTGGGAAATTTGAGGCGGGGAGCGAGAAAGTAGCCCGACCATATGCTCACTTCGGCACGGCGCATATGAGCAGTGAAAACACTGCCCATACGATAAATATTGCCTTATACTCTGTACTGAATTTTAATGCCATTGGGTAGTGTTTCGTTTTTCGCCATTTAAACGCTCCAGCTTTCGTCGTTAGTGCATTACATTTTCCTGTTATGTATATCTGTATAGTTTTGTTCTGTTTTGATTTTCTTCTCTCAAGAAAAATGCATAGTTCAGTAACTGGTGAGCCATTGGCCGCTAGAATTGTATCATACGCCTCCAGGATGTTTTCAGATGACAAGAACGGACATAGGTTAGTGAATAAGGAAGCAAGGAATATTATAAAATCATGTGATATAGACGCAAGGCAGGAAAGTAAATCAACGTTATCCTCTCGCTTCGTAGTATGCTGACATATCCGTACGATCTGTTACAAAAATTCGGAAAGGGATAATCTCCACAGGTGTGACCCCTTTGTGCTCCTGGTAAAAAGCGTCCAAGATCTGAAGTATAGAAGGCCCACAGTCATTACTTCGATATGGATGTAATAATGTAATAACGACACACTGTACTACTTGCATGTGAACATCACATTTCCACTGCAAGCTAGAAACAGTCGAGAAACCTTCACGAATGACAATGTTTTACTTGGCTCGTCATGACGAGAAAAACATCTCAGTGGTAGCGTACACAGTCTAATTATGTAACAGGATACACAAATGAATTAGTGGTCGGTATTATTCCGAAAGTATGAGTATCTTTGAAAATGTGCGGCGATTTGATATATTTAATTTATTGAAAAGTATTTCAGACAACGACAGGCAACAATCATGACAATGTTTTTGGAACGACGTGAACTCTTCCACAAGGCACACCTGGCTAGCTTCTGCATTCTTGTCGCGTTTATTATTCACAGCTACTGACAGTACACAGGCTATTCAGCTGTGCAGCGGGCGTTGTGCAGTGGACGTTGTGCAGTGGATGAATAGTTTACTTCTCACCATGGCAGAAGAAAAATTAATAGAGGCAGTGAGGGAACACAGAGAGCTGTATGACACAAAACACGCAGACTACATGAAGGTCAAACTCAAGAACCGGATTTGGAGTGATATAGCAAAGGATCTGAATTTGAAAGACGGTAAGTACTGTAATATTTATTTTACAATTTTTTAGTTAATACATATCACAGTGTACTTCGCTTGAGCACATAACCTGTGGAGCACAATAATGGTACAATAATTGGAAGTTGCTATATTGTCAATAATTACCAAGCAGAACAGACTTATGTTGCCATGGAACTGCTCCGCAAGTGTTGAAATATTCAGTGAAATTTTTCTTCACTTTGAAGGCAGTTGATGAAGTCCTCCTCCTGTTCCCTTGCACACGAAGTAACTGAGTTGCTGGCAACGGTTCGCTGTCATTTAAGTCATCTGCAACTACTACTGAAGATCGTAAATAGTTGTGCAGAACGCAGGCTGCTTTCACAACATCTTTCACTGTGTCGACTTTGGTTTCAAATGGTTTCCTGAACACACGGAAACGTGATGATAGTATACCGAAAGCACATTCCACAGTTTGTCGTGCTCGAGAAAGTCTGGCATTGAAGACCTGATGTTCGTAATTGTCGGTAACCTGTCTCTTAGGATATGGTCTCATAATGTTTTCCGACAATGGGAAAGCTTCATCTCCCACAAACACATACGGCATTGGATCAGAAATTGTAGGTATTAGTTCAGGAATGGGAAGTAATAACGTGTTTTTTCTCATTCTCTTGGCCAACACACTGCTAGCAAATACATGTCCATCGCTGAATCGTCTCATTGCGCCAACATCAACGGTGATAAATTTGTAATCTGCGTCAACCGTCGCCATCAAAACGATGGAGCATGTATGTTTATAATTAAAGTACAATGATCCGCTTTTGCCCGGTTTTTTAATAAGAACATGTTTTCCATCGACTGCACCAACGCAGTGTGGGAATTGCCATCTATGTTCAAACCGTGAAGCGACTGATTTCCATGTCTCTGTTGTAGGTTCTGCTAAATACTTTGGTTGCATTTCTTTCCATACAGCGGTAGCTACTTCTTTTACAATATTAGATACAGTTCGATCTCCCAAGAGATAGTTATACGCAATACTTTCGTAGCTGTCACCGGAGGCTAAATATCTGAAACAAAACGAAAATATATTGTTAATGTGGAACGATAAAAGTAGATTGCAAATATGTCTTTATCCAAACACTATAAGTTAATATTGCTTATCTTTAGTTTGTCTATCTATATGGGACAATATTAATGCCTTATTACTTATACGTTGTTAATTATTGCAGGGGAAGAGACAAAAAATTCGTGGCTGAAGCTGAGAGGCAGCTATCAAGATGCACGACGACGACAGGTGAAATATATGAAAAGCGGAGCTGCTGCTGAGAATATCAAGCCGTGGAGATATCAAAACCAGATGTCATTTCTTGAACCTTTTATGACAGCTGGTCCACGTGATAGTAATCTAGGTGATGACAGTGATCACAGCTCACAAGCTACAACTAAAACATCAGCAAGAAGTGATACACTGGAAACCGAGGAATTAGAAGATAACTCACTCGACAATGAGGCGAATGAGCAAAGTCAAGATATTAATAACTACGACAGCAACGAAGTATCTAGTGGGAGCATAGGAACGGAGTGCATAGCACATCACACCGCTACTTCAACGCCAGTTATTCAAAGAAACCAATCAAGGAAAAGAAAACAGGAAGACGTTGTAATTCTGCTAAAACAATCAATGCAACAGCGTGAGGACAGAGCAAGACAAAGTGCAGAAGAAAGAAGAGCGTTGGAGTCACACTGCATCAAAGATGACCCTCTTTACAATTTTTTTATCTCTATGTATCAGCTGACTAAAAACATGCCTCAAAGTTACCAACACAGAATCAGAGGTCAACTTTTCCAGGCTGTGTCACTTGCAGAAGAAGAAATAATGAACGTAAGGAGCCAGACACCTTCGATGTCATCGTCTTCAAATAATTCAGCACCATACAGTACAGCACCTTTTTCTCACTCTTCATCGCCATATATATCGACTGATTCAGACCAACAGACAGCGTCTCACTATTCAGAACAGCAGCAGATGGAAGATTTGAAGGTCGACACAACTGAATCCGGTTTGTCTAATATCACCGATTCTGTTCACCGTTTTCAAGAAATCTGAAGGGACCATCACAATTATGTTTGCTTAAGACTTTAATTCTTTTATGTATCAGCATTTAGTGTATTTTTCGTTTTCTTTTCTGAGTAGTTTTCGCTGCACCGATCCAGATTTTCATTAATTATAAATTAACATTCTTTGTTTATGAACATGTATTATTGCAATAAAACACTAATAAGAGAAATTTGGTAAAAAAAATTTAAAAACCCACTCCAGCTAGCAGAACGGTTTTTTGTCAAGGTGAAATTCGCTTAAGACCTAGCTTGTATTGCACTAAGTTGCGTGAAAAGTGTACAGGGTGTTGCAATTCGTTGACAAAATTAAGTTATTTCCTGGTGCCCTCGACGAATCTGCTTTGGCAGAATTGCAAAGAAAAACAAAAGGATTTTTAATGCTTCAATATTTAAGAACCACTTATTAGGTTTACATTTTTCTTATTCTGATCCGTAGATATATTCTGTGGCTAAGTTCTAGTACGTAGTTTGTTACTTTAGATATCACAGTGAGTAAGCAGTTGTGAGGAAAGTCCCAAAAAATTCTCCCATCAATGCGCTCTTTTGCAGTACGTCGACTAAACCATAAGAGCAACAGAACTTGATTCAGTACTGATTTGTAGACCTCAAAAAGACTACTAAATAGTATACAAAAGCATATGTTTACCTTTTACAACAGTCACACTCGACATTTTTGTGTTATATAATATTGTGCGAGACACCTTCCTAATACAAAAATGGCCATTGCATTTCAACCGTGAAAGATAAACGTATGCTCTCGACGACTTTTATTTAGACTGTTTGAGTTCTGGTACTATGTACCTTGATGTAGATCATATGCTTTAGGCATAGTATAACTAGAGAGCCTACTGATAGCAAACATTTTTAGTTTATGTGGCCGGTTAAAAGACGGCTGAGCGTAAGCATAGCTAAGATAATCCCGATTAAACCAGATTTCAAACAAAAAACACCATTAAAATCAATCCGTTAGTTTCGGCGCTACGATGCCCTCCCTCCTCCCCGCTCACACACACACACACACACACACACACACACACACACACACACACACACGTAGGAATCAAACTTATATAACACCCATCGATTCTGTGTAAGGGAGCTGAAAATAAAATGCCTAGACACAAGGGTGCAACATTTTATAATTCCTTAGATAAAAAATTAATGTCAGCGTTCAACACTTACCGCAAAAATACTGCCAGTTTTTGTTCAGTAGCAATCGGCTCCTGTGCATTACACCCATTTGAATGAATAGCGTGCTTTACTATTCCATGTATTTCAGAAAACTGCTTTCTGGTCATTCTGAAGTAATTCGTGAAATCAGTGTCACTCATCTTGGTCGTAGTTTGAAATTGTCCACATGTTTTTCTTTCATACAAAATATATTTATTTGTGGATTTGAATTTTTTATTTATTAATGAATAAAGCAACACTTCCTCTTCAGCGTTAGTATCCGAATCTGATTCGGAACTCAAGTCTAACAATAACATCTCTCTTACTCGCGAAACACACATCGTCAGTCTGGCAAGCAGTAGGCCGGTATTCGGAGTCTGGCACGCGCGTGTCACACCGACTAGGGCACACTCGTCGCATACGCGTCTCAATATGCGCAGGACCACGCGACACGTGTCGAACGCGCGCGCCGCGCGGCAAAATCGTGTCACGTCACACGTGCTATACTCGTTTCAATTTGCGCCTAGCCTCCACGCATCGCGTGTCATCCAGGTCAGCACAATAAAGCAGAATCAAATGCATTACCTGGCACGGATAAATATGTTTTGACGGTATTTTTTGACGATTTCCATCCGTGTTTTCTTGAAGATTTTCTCACAAAAGCTCCTCCCCCTCCTCCTCAGAAGTTTAGGATACCATCAGCTGGAGGCAGCTGTGACAGAAGACCACCCATGAATGTGCGGACTGAGAAATAGCAGTCTCCGGATGCACTAAAACAGTGCAACTGGCTACCGACTAAGAGTGTGATTATGACATGTGGGAATGGTTACGCATCTCGTAAATGGTAGGCGTCGCGATGTTCTTCTGTGGGCATATTCGAAAAACTTTTCCCGCCTTCCTTTACGGCAGGAAACCGCAATCACTCGCGAGGGAGTGGAACTGCCGTCATTTCGGAGCGCCAGCAGCGACAGTCAGCAGCTGAGGCAGTGGCGAAGCTCTGTCGGCCGCAGGGACGGAGAACTGGCGGAAAAATGTATTCGGCTTAACTGTGTATAGAAGAGTGGCAGGGGTAAAATACAGGGAGCGAAAGGCTATTTACAGTTTGTACAGAAACCAGATGGCAGTTATAAGAGTCGAGGGGCATGAAAGGGAAGCAGTGGTTGGGAAGGGAGTGGGAAAGGGTTGTAGCCTATCCCCGATGTAATTCAATCTGTATATTGAGCAAACAGTGAAGGAAACAAAAGAAAAATTCGGAGTAGGTATTAAAATCCATGGAGAAGAAATAAAAACTTTGAGGTTCGCCGATGACAGTGTAATTCTGTCAGAGACAGCAAAGAACTTGAAGAGCACTTGAGCGGAATTGACAGTGTCTTGAAAGGAGAATATAAGATCAATGTCAAGAAAAGCAAAACGAAGATAATGGAATGTAGTCGAATTAAGTCGGGTGATGCTGACGGAATTAGGTTAGGAAATGAGACACTTAAGTAGTAAAGAAGTTTTGCTATTTGAGGAGCAAAATAACTGATGATGGTCGAAGTAGAGAAGATATAAAATGTAGACTGGCAATGGCAAGAAAAGCGTTTGTGAAGAAGAGAAATTTGTTAACATCGAGTATTGATTTAAGTGTCAGGAAGTCGTTTCTGAAAGTATTTGTATGGAGTGTAGCCATGTATGGAAGTGAAACATGGACGATAAATAGTTTGGACAAGAAGAGGATAGAAGCTTTCGAAATGTGGTGCTACAAAAGAATGCTGAAGATTAGATGGGCAGATCACATAACTAATGAGGAGGTACAGGATTGTGGAGAAGAGGAATTTGTGGTACAACTTGACAAGAAGAAGGGATCGGTTAGTAGGACATACTCTGAGGCATCAAGGGATCACAAATTTAGCACTGGAGGGCAGCGTGGAGGGTAAAAATCGTAGAGGGAGACCAAGAGATGAATACACTAAGCAGATTCAGAAGGACGTAGGTTGCAATAAGTACTGGGAGATGAAGAAGCTTGCACAGGATAGGGTAGCATGGAGAGCTGCATGAAACCAGTCTCATGACTGAAGACCACAACAACAACAACTTTGTATAATATTTCGCACTTGTGTTTTAGGCAAAAATATTTAAAGTACTGTTATCAACGCTAAACTGAGGGATGCAAACTTTTTTATTTCATACAAAGGGGCCGCACAGATCAGATTTTGCGACAGTAATTACAACCGGGACGGCAGCTGTAGTCCAGAGCAACTCGTCGAGTCATTTACGTCCCGGCGCGGGGAAACAGAGTCGCAGACGTCGACATGTTCCCTGGCAGCACGACGGCAGTGATACGGTACCCAAAAAAAGGGGCGATGGACCTTTATGAAATAATCCTGAACTGCCACTGAAGTTTAACTCGGCATGAACACGGACAGCGTCCGACGCAGGAATGCCGTTGCGAGCAACTCCCTTCCCAGTTGTAACGGAATTCTCGGCCCTCAGAAGGTTTCGCGGCAATTTATAAACACCGCGTCATTTTAGTTGTTCGTTTATCTCGTACTGACGAATGACAGAGGTGTGACGCGGAGAGAAATGCGATTACGATGATGAGCTGCAGGCTTCTCTTAGCTGCGGCGTAATCGGAGGAGCGTAACATTTCTTATCGTGTTTCCTGTGGATTAGGGAGGACAACACTGTGCTCTTTTATTCTGCAAGTTTTGATATTTACTTCGAAACAAAAGTTGTAGGCGACATTCACTGAAATGTTCTGAGTACCTGTGACGCTACCTATGTAGAGTCAGGCAGATGAAAGTGCGCAGTAGTTTCGACTCTGTGGCTGCGTTTGCCCTAATTGGGACATGGTTTCCAGAGAATTGCATTACATATAGGGCGTGTGCCAATTTGTGGTACAGGTTCCTAGTAGTATGGACTTTTCGGACACGTCTAGGAGCGGACACCAAACTTCGTACCAGAACCTTGCAATGGTAAATTTCTTCTCTATTGTCATCAAGGCAACTTTCATACTGAGCTGATACGTGGCTGGAATGTGTAAGAAATCGCAGTACTACTTCGCAGAGGAAGAAGCAAACTGCAACGAAAACTCTTTGGCAACAAAGGCTGTGCGATTCGATTGTCGATGCAGAAAAAAACGACGGAAATTTGTGCGTTTGGAACTTGTAATCCCTTTTTTCCTAGCGATAGATTAGACGTACGCCATTTATATGTTTTGATAGTATATTAAAGCAGTAGCAGTACACCATTTAGATGCTAAAACTTCATAATAGGATAAATCTTTCGCAATACTAAACGCATCGTCTTAGTAAGAAGACTGTAAGGCCGAGCTCTGTCGAAGGCAGGGGCTGCACGTGTGGCGCTGCAGAGTCGGCCGTAATAAACAGGGCGAGTGTGCCCGTGTTGTGACGTCACGGTTGTGTACCACGTAACGAGGCCTGCCGCGATGGGTACAGAATGTGCGTACATTTTCCAAATTGGGTGTCTCTACATCTGCATATTGTGCGTTTCCCGGGCTGCGTGGGCGGCAGTGAATTATCAGCACTGCTTACTATGCAAGTGCATGCAGACCGGCACAAACACACGTGAAACAAAAGTCGTTACAGTTTGCCCGGTGGCGGAACACTGAGGAATGTTTGGACACACTCTTCAAAAATGGAGAATTTTAACCCAACTGACTCCACAAGCTACGCAGCAAACCTGCTTCAGAATCCTTGCACGGGTTGAAAGCAGGGATGCGTGTCGGTCGTCAGGTCTAAAACGCTACGAATGGCGAAAATTTTGAGACGACAGGATGTTAATCTCTAACTCGGTACGTTAATGTCTTCCATCAGTGACGTATTCGGTACATCACGATTCATATCTCGATACTGTGTCGCTACCTGTACTGGATTCTGCAGGGATCATAGCCTCGTATTCTGTGTAAATTCGGACATCACGGATGTTAGTTCTTAAAGCATAATAACACAACTCACACGTACTCCCGATGAAACGGCCAGAAAACTATATACTCCCCTCCAAACCGATTCTGTGGAAGCGGCCAGCTAAATGAGCCACATTCCAACAAGAACAGGAATTCGTCGTATTACTGTATTCTGTCGTTTGTGAAAATAAAGAATTGTCAGGGCAGTGTTTGGAACGTTTGATGTCGTTTCACGTGGCCAACTGCAATAAGGACAGTTATCGGATTAACACTGCGAATCTTGGGGAAATTAGCTCAACTTCATCACTACGTGTGTGATACTAATACAACAAGGAGATCAGTTGTTGAAATCAGTCCTTGATTCTACCTATAAATACTGCAGAATGAATTTTTTATAAATACTGCAACTGCCTTAGTTTCGAACCTCAACACTAAGGATATGTGCACGTGCCTTAATATGTGTATCTCTATGGCCTAAGGTATGAAACGTGGTGTGCCGGCCGGTGTGGCCGAGCGGTTCTAGGCGCTACAGTCTGGAACCGCGCGACCGCTACGGTCGCAGGTTCGAATCCTGCCTCGGGCATGGATGTGTGTGATGTCCTTAGTTAGGTTTAAGTAGTTCTAAGTTCTAGGGGACTTATGACCTCAGCAGTTGAGTCCCATAGTGCTCAGAGCCATTTGAACCATTTTGAAACGTGGTGTGTGTCCGCATGCGCCAAAGAGCAGCGTATAACGCAGTCAGGCACCGTAAAATAAAGCTTTGGTGACTTTCGTTCTCGCGATCATTGCTCTCCGGCGACATGACAGAGTAATATCGCGGACAGAAGATTTTTTGTTTTTTGTTTTTATCGCCTTTCCAGTAAATTAGTTGTGACCTTCACTGCGGTTCTCGTCTTCACATATGCAGTGTGTAGAAGCCGACGACAGATCTTTTTTCTTATCCGTTACCAGATACGAACGCAATCTGTAGAAACGGAAGGACAACGGCTGGACACATTGTACGAAGTAAAACACGTTCTGACACTGCGATTATAATCCGCGTCGATACGAAACACACGACGCCGTCAACTTCTTTATTATGTCTTGACAATCGATGGGTGGTGACTACATATCTGCTAATCCTATGTACGTGATTAAGGTTTAGCCTTGACTCGAGAGGAATTTTTCTAGCCATCATACGTCTTCAAAACCGTGGAGCTCCGTCCCTTACCGCTACGCATACTCCACACAACGCATGTCATGCAAGTGAGCATAATAAAAGTATCACATGCGGTTATTGGCTTGGATAAAAACGTTTCGACGGTATTTTTTGACGATTAGTATACGTGTTTTCCGGAAGATTTACTCACAGAATCTCCTCCTTCTCAGGAGTGTAGGGTAAGATCAGCTAGAGGCAGCTGAGACAGAAGGCTATCCATGTAGGTGCGGATTGCGAAACAGCACACTTCGCATGCATTACAATGGTACAACTGCCAGCGACTAGGAGTGTGATTCACGCGTGGGAATGGACACGCATCTCGCAATTGGCGGGCAACGCAAGATTCTGCTGTTCCTAGATATTAAAAATTAAGTCGCTGTGCCAATTAGGGATTCACTATCGTTTCGATGACGAACACTTGGATATATATTTTCCTCCCGTTTTCGTTTATCTCAGAAAACCGCCACTACTCGCGGGAGAGCTAAAATTTACACCGATCCTCGTGGTAGCAGCAACAATCAGTTACTGAGGCAGCGACAAAGCTCTGTCGGCTGCAGGAGACAGAAGACTAGCAGAGAAAGAAATTCAGCTTCTACATTACTACTGTCTACATTTGTGATTAACTTTTAAATTTGCTCACACTCTGTACAGTGTAATTATGAGTATCTGATGCTGGTTTCACGGTTTGTGTGTCGCGTGCCAGCGTTCCAGTGACGTAGCAAAATATAGGTGGACGATCGGCGTGGGAGTCATTGAATGACACATGTGCAGTGTACGTAAAAAATTAAAAATTTAAGCAGTGCTGATTCAGCGAAGTTCGCCAACCCGCATCGTTGTACAAGGTACATAGAAAATATATGATGAAAAGTGTAGCCGGGAAACGCTGCATGAAACACAGAAATTTGAGAATAGCATTTAGGCGTCGCAATTGCACATTTTCGGCGTTACCGGAACGTAATTAAAATCTCCCACACGGGCATCTTGGCACCAGATGATGGTTAATTTACCGAAAATGTATACCTATGAAATGATCGATAAAAATAAATGATTAATTGCAGCGGATACAAGAAGACTTGGTTGCCAAGTGACGTCACACGCCAGTGTGGGCTGCTGCCGTCTCTAAACGCCCCTCAGCCGCTGTCGTCACCATTAAGACGTCACGGAAGACTCAGCTGTCACGACAGCCCTTTGATGGCAGACATCTATAGCCAAGTCTTTCTATTTCTTTGCTTGTTTATCGTTGTTGCCGAGAAAACTGCCGCATTCATTCACGTAATTCAGTTTGGAAGGGCAGATGAATTACATGTAGAGGTAATGACAAAATCATTCATGTGTGGCAACAGGAAATGCTCTGGCTGGAGGTATTGTTTCCTGGGTGATTGCGTGCTAGACACAAGGCTACTATCTCATGTGAGCGTTTCGCTCGTTCGTTACGTAACGAAGATACAACAGTAGGAGTAGTAACAGTCAACTTCGTCATGAATTACAGGCTTCATTATGTGTAGCTCATAAGAAATAGTCTGATTCAGTTGTGTGTAAAATGAAATGTGGCAAAGACGATAACTTTTAGTGAGTTTGTCCGTTGCGAGCGTAACTTTAATCTTTGATTTTTTTAATAGATAAAACTCTTTATCTTTTAAAATTGTCGTCGCATTAAACTAAAAAAAAAGTGCCGTCTGACTGCTAGCTGCCGCGTTCGTTACTTCTTTCTGTTTTCATTTCTTTATTAGAATCCCAGTTACTCCAGAGAAAGTCAGAATCTAACTGCCATCTTTCCGTGGCGCCTACAGCAACAATCGACCGCTGATGCACCGACAGAGCTCTGTGGTCTGCGAGATATGGAGAATTAACGGAGAGATAAACTCGGCTTCTATATTACTACGATCTGCATTTGCAGAACGTGTATACGTAAACAGAATATTTGAAGAACACGATAAATTTAAAGTATCACACAAGTGTATCGGACTTGGCTGACGCACCATGTTTCGTTTTTCAATATCTCATAAAAGAGCCAAAATGAATGACGGATAAGCATCCACTTAATTAACATAATCATCTGTAGCGAATGTTCAAACCGACCACCGTTGTCATGTTGACATAGCGCCTTAAATATTCACGTGCGGCCTCTGGCTTCTATATTGAGATTCTTTCATTTGATGCCGTCCATGTGCCCTACACTTTTGGTCAATTTGTGTTTCCGCACCCTGCATATGCCAGACGAGGCGTGACAGAGGGTTGGTCGAATTCTGTAGAGTCCAGTACAGTTAATCTTTGATGGAAAGTGTGGAAAACGGCAAAATGACGGAATGTGTTGGTAGCAATTTGTAACTTTAAAATTCAGTGGATGATAACTATGCAAGGTTTAACAAAGGCGCTAAGGAAATAGATGTGAAATACGTTTCTTGATTACAAAATGTCCTCAGGTAAAGTAGTAAATGTACAAGTGTCGTGACAAGCGTATCAGTCACGCTGTTATGGGGCAACACGTGAGACCGCACAGAGTCAATATTAATGAAAGTAAAGACTATGCACCGTCGGTCAACTGCCAAAGCATTGAAAACGAAGCAAAATTTTTAACTGCGTTGGTCACATTGTTACCATCAACGTGAGTAATGGCGGTACTCTTTTTTACCGTCTGTGATTCGGTATTGATGACTCAGAGGCTGTGGAATACGGCGATATTAACTTCTCTTTGTATTTCAATAAACATCTGAAACATGTGGACAACAATCTATGGAACCACGTAGACCTCGACCAGAATTTAATATTTTCTGTGATTTAACACCTAGCCTGGTTACTGAGCAGGTAAGGTGGACGGTACGACAGATATGACGTTTACACGGGACACAACAGTCACAGGACGAAACTTTGGGCAACTGCTTTTCTCTAGTCATGTTTGCATAGGAAACGTTAGTCCGAAGAAGCCTCTATTTTGCGAGCTTCATAACATTTACGCTCATAGCCTGTGCAATGCAACTATCCTCGGTAAAGCGAACTTTTCGGTGTCTCCCTAATATCGAGAGGAGACATTAACAAATGGTGGAGGGTACGGACTTGTTACGGACGCCAGTGAAAACATGGGGAGCAGGAGGAGGTTGCACATAAACGGATGTTCAAAAGTATCCACGTCCGTTAAAGCGTTGGAAGGTGCTGTATTGAGCGACAAAAGTTACGTTTACCGGTGCACGGTTATGAACTAAGTGTAGATACAGGTTGCGCACTTATTTCTTTTACGGCTTTGTGGTACCCACTATTCAAACAGGATAGAGAATGGACAGCATACTTGACAACACGTGACAAAAAGGACAACTTTACGTGTTTCCACATTGTCAAGAAGACGAGTACTGGCCTGTTTTTATACGCGACCGGAATGTACAGGAGACCACAACACCACTTCCGGAAAGAAGATGTCACAGCGATGTAAACATGTCGTCTACTCGGCTCGCGCGATCTTTTTGCACAATCACCAGACAGAGCGATTAATAATTATATTAGTTGGCAGCTGCAGCTAGCAGAGTTGAAACCAGTCGGAAAGATGTCCGCCGTTTACGTTTTCAAGGTGTATTAAGCGCATAGCAGAGCAAAAATGAGACACATTGAAATGGAAAAAAATTGTTTCTTCAGTACTTGAGTAATAAGAATGTGAGGCCAGGGTCACTAGATTACAGGCGTGGCGTGTTTGCTAGTGCAGGATCGTTGGTAATGAATGACTCGCGAGTGTCTCCATAGTGCATCAGCAAGAGACGCCCTCCCCAGACCTGAACATGTGTAACACACCTGAAGCGAAGGGAACAGTCAATTCTGGGAAGCGCACCATATTTCTAACATTTTCCCTCGTTTGCCACTTGCCTCATGTAAGTGTAATACTTTGCCTAGCGTTTTACGTAAAAATATTTAGAGTACTGTTACCAACAAAAAATATAGGAATAGAGACACTCTTTTGTGTAAGAAAAGGGCTTCACATTTTTCTGTCGTCAGAGATGCCGCAGAAATCAGATTTCCCACCAAAAAAAAAAAAAATTCAATTTGTGCAGCGGCTATTCTACGGGGCAGTTGGTCGAATCATTTGCGTCCGGACGTGGGGGAGCAGCGTCGCAGACGTCGACACCTCGTCTGGCAGCACGACGACAGTGATCCGGAGCCGAAGTAAAGGAGATGAATCTTTCTAAAGTAATCCTGAACAGATAGAAAATTTCAACTCGTCAAGAGCACGGACGCGTCTGACGCAAGAATGCCGTCGCGAGCGACTCCGTTCCCCGTTGTAACGGAATTTTAGGCGCACAGCTGTTTTCGCAACAGTTTATTGCAAACACTGCGTCATTTGAATTGTCAGTTTATCTGATTCTGACGAATTACAGGGCGGTGAACTGGAAGGAACTGCGATTACGACGAGAAGTTGAAGGTTTTTCTTAGCTGTAGATTAATCGGAAGAACGTAACATTTCTTATCGTATCTTCTGTGGATTAGGGGAGACCACACTATGCTGTTTCAGTCTGTTCACCTATGCGATGAAATAAAAAAAATTAAACAGATTTACCCCTAGTTCGCAAATGCCTTCATCGCCTCGCTAGTACGGACGACCTCCAGATTCAGCCGTTGACAAAAGTTTGCTACCGACGCTTCCTTCTTTCCCAAACAGACCAAGGCACACAGCGAGAGGTGAATAACGTACACAGAAATTAATGACTTCGTTAAATATACTGATATCAGCTGTCTTTTTTCTCCTTTCTGCTCTCACTATAATGCTACGGCACAAGAGTAACACACGCTGTGTGACGTGGTGGTTCTACGTGCAGGAACGGTAAAGTATAATCTGCCGGAACTAAGAGGTGCAATCAGTTTCTTCTGACCAGAAGACAAAGTAGCTTCAAATGTTACCAATACTGACTAAACTGAAATCAGCAAAATACTTCCTCCTGAACCACATCTGCACTAGCTCCAAAACTTTAATAGCAACTGGAAGTTTCGATGTTTACGTCTAGGCATCGGTCTGAAAGAAACAGAAGTGCCGTAGTATGCATTATTCATAAAAATCTCCTGAGTACAACAGACGCTTTGTTACGCAAAAGTCAGTGTATCAATGACAAATTAAAACTTCTAGTAGTAGACAGTGGTTCTAGTACGGCAACTGTGTTTTCCGTAATTGGGTCACAGTTTTCAAAGATTACGTACATGTATGACTGGCGCCAGTTTCTACTACAGTCTTCTAGTAAGGACCATTTAAACACGACGGAGAGTGCACAACACGTTTTGTAGAAGCAGATATTAATGAGTAATTTACTCTGTGTCGTCATGAAGGCAACTCTGATATTCATTTGATATGTGGGCGGAATGTGTGAGACGTCGCAGAACTACTTTGCGGAGGAAGATGCAACTACAACGATAACACGGAGGAATCTTTTGGAACACTGAACGTATCATCTTGGTGAACAGAGGATGAGGTAGGGGCTGCATATGTGGGTTGTGACAATCTCTCGTAATAAACAGGACGGGAGTGTAGATGTTATAACGTCACGGTTGTGTATCATGGAACGCCATGTGTATGGAACATATGTAAATTTTCCACAGTATGACTGCACATCTGCATATGCGTTTCTAGGGCTGGGCTGACAGCGGTGAGCTCCCGCGCTTGCCGACCATCACAAAGACACGTGAAACAAACGTCGTTACAGTTTGCCCACTGACGGATCACTCAAGAATGTTTGGACACACTTTCAAAAGCGAGAATTTCAACCCACATGACAACAGCACACGCTACGCGGCTAACATTTCCCAAAATCCTTGGGTTGGATGAAAGCAGGGATGTTGGCTGTGTCGGTCGTCATTTCCGAAACTCTACGAATGGAGAAAATTTTTGACACGACAGAGCGTTAATCTCTAACCCACTATTACGAATTTACTCTACAAGCAACGTTTTCTGGTACATCACGCTTCTTATCTCGATATTGGTTCGTCATTTGTACTAGATAAAGCACAAGTCGTAGGTTTTTATTCCGTGTAAAAATAGGACGTTACGGATGTCACTTCTTAAAGCATAATGCCACACATGAGACGTAGTCGTGAGGAAATGGCCAGAAAACTGTTTGATTCCCGCCAACCGATTCTGTGGAAGAGGCCAGCTGAATGAGCCACAGTCCACCAAGAAGAGAAATTCGTCGCATTCCTGTAATTCTGCCATTTGTGAAAATAAAGAGTTGGCAGGGCAGTGTTCAGTGTTTGAAACGTTTGCTGTCGTTCCACATGGCCAAACGTAAAAAGGATAGTTATCGCATTAACGTCGCGAATCTTGTAGAAAGTAGATTAATTGAATTACCAAATGAGTGATACTAATGCAACAAGATCAGTTGTTGAAGTCAGTACTTGATTGCAGTTGCAGATAGTGCAACCGTCTAATCCATTTGGTTTCGAACCAGAACACGGGAAGGATAGATGCAGGCGCCGTGTATATGTGTATCTCTACGGTCTAACACATGAAACCCGGTGTGTGTTCACAGATTCACATACGCCAGCGAGGAGCACATAACGAAGTCAGGCATCGTAAACCAAAGTTTTGGCGGACTTCATTCTCGCGATAGGCGCCACCCAGCTACACGACAGAATAATATCACTGACTCAAGCTTTTTCCATTTCTTTTCCTTCTCAGTGAATTAATCGTTGACTTGAATGCAGTCGTCCTCCTATCATGAGCAGTGTGTAAAGGCATTCGAGGAATCCTTTCTTATCTGTTACCATTTAACACATCGATACAAAGGAGATGATGCTGTCAACTTTATAATTACGTCATCATAAGCGTTGCCTGGTGACAACATATTCGCTAATTCTACGTACACGACTAAGGTTCCTCCTTGGCTCTAGAGCAATTTTTCTGTCCATTATACGTCTTCAAAACCATGGAGTGTAAATACGTTCCACCTGTTACCGTTTGACATATTCCGCACGACGCGTGTGATCCACGCGAGCGTAATAAAACAGCAGCAGTGAGTTATTTGGCTTCGATAAAAACGTTTTGACGGTACTTCTTTACGATTTCCTTACATGTTTACCGGGAGATTTTTTCACTCAATCGCCGCCTTCTCGGGGGTGCAGCGTAACATCAGCTGGAGGCAGCTGTGACAGAAGGCCATCCACGAATGTGCCGAGTACGAAACCATACAGTCCGGATGCGTTACAGTGGTACAACTGGCCAGCGACTAGGAGTGTGATTCACATGTGGGGAAGGACACACACCTACGCGAGTTCTTGCTGTGGGTAGACATGCGTCAAGTAGGGATTCACTCTCATTTCGATGATGAACACTTGCATCTGATTTTTTCTCCCGTTTTCACTTATTTCACAAAAGCGCCATTACTCGCGGGAGAGTTAAAACTGCCAACATTCCGCGGTGCTGGCAGCAACAATCGGTCTCTGACGCAGCGACAAAGCTCTGTCGGTTGCAGGAGACGGAAAATTAACAGAAAAATAAATCCAGCTTCTACATTACTACTATATGTATTTGTGACTAACGTCTAAATGTGCTGACATTCAGTACAGAGTAATTATGCAGATCTCATGCTGGTTTCGTGATTTTGTGTGTCGCGTGCTGGCTTTCCAGTGACGCGACGCTACATGGGCGGACGACCGGGGTGGGAGTCATTCAGTGATGTATGTGCAGCGTACGTTAAAAGTGAACAATTTAAGCAGTGCTGGTTGAGCAGGGTTTCGCCATCCAGCATCGTTATACAGGGTCCGGAGAAACGATTTGACCAAAGGTGTAGGGCGGAAAGACAGTGTGAAACTTAGTAGTTTGGGTACAACAACTCAGGGTCGAAAATTCGTATTTTGGGCGCTACAGGAACGTAATTAAAATCTGACATGTGAACGTCTTTACTCAAAATGAAAGATAATTCACACAAAATGTAAGTGTAATCACAGTCTATGGACTAACCAGTCTCAGGACGATAACAAGAAAAACTCAAAGCATCACATACACCTGTGTAATACTTAGCCGACGTTGTAGACAACATTTCTTTAGAAATAAAGACAATCACATGTCCATGTTTTATATTTCAACATGTCTTCACGAGGACAGAGTAAAGGAAACGTGATCCACCACTTACTTAGCGTTAAGTATGTCGCAGCAAATGTTCAAACTGCCCACCGTTTTCATGCTGGCATAGCGCTATAAATATTCAACAGCCATTTCTAGTTCCTATACTCGGATTGGTTTTTTTAATGCTGTCTTTCTGCCCTACACTTTGGGTCAGACTGTTTTCTCACACACTGTATATGTGAGACAAGACATGGCAGAATGATGGTCAACTTCTCAAG
Organism: Schistocerca nitens; assembly: GCF_023898315.1. Classification (NCBI taxonomy): domain Eukaryota; kingdom Metazoa; phylum Arthropoda; class Insecta; order Orthoptera; family Acrididae; genus Schistocerca; species Schistocerca nitens. Next base: position 68,279,136 of record NC_064624.1, read on the forward strand.
AGTCCATAGAAAGTGCTGGAAACGGCAAAATGACGGAATGCGCTGGTACCGATATATATCCTTAAAATTTAATAGAAAAAATGCGATACGTTTAACCATGTAGCTAGAATGTAAGATGTAAAATACGTTTCTTGATCACAAAAAGTCCTCAACTGAAGTGGTGAATGTACAAATGTCGTGACAATAGCCTCCGTGACGTTACTATGGAGCAACATATGAGCCCCTGCAACATCGGTATTCATGAAACGAGAGACAGTGCACCAGTGGTCGGTTCCCAAAGCACTGAAAATAAAACACGATTTTTAACTGTGTTGGTCCCATTGCTCCTATCATCGTAAGTAAAGTATTTTTACAGCTTCTGTGACGTGGAAGTGATGACAGAGACCGATGAATACCGTCATATCAACTCCCCCCACACGTTAACCTATGGAACCAAGTAGCCCTCATTTCTTCTTCTGATCAGAGGCAAACCACATTCAATTTATTTACGGTTTTGACTGTACTCAAACGTGGTGAATTTTGCCTCTAGTCCTCCGTCAAGGTGTCTGACACCTGCTGCGATTTTCCATGTTTGCATTCAGCAGTTAAGACAGAGACACGGGAAACAGCATTCAGGTGAGGAAAATTTCGGAAACCATTTTTCTCTAATGATGAGGTTGCATGTTAAACATTAATCGACTTTGATACGATGAACATACGTCGATGTCCAGGGCTTCATAATTTTTACACACATCTCTCTGCAATGGAGCTGCCCTTGACGAAGCGAACTTGTCATTTTGTGTAATATGAAGAGGAAACATTAACAAGTAGTGGAGAGTACGGAATCCTGGCAGACGCCAGTGGAGTCGTGATATGGGGGAAGATGAGGAGCATATTGCACGTAAAGGGATGTCGAAAAGCCTCGTGCACGGCCACTGAAGCGTACGTAGCTGATTTATTGAACAATCAGGATTACGCTCGTTGCGGAAAGAAACGCGAGATGGGCACTGCTGCAAACACATTTCACCGAAAAGCGTGTGGCGTTTACGGACGGCGGCAAAACTACTCAAAGACTGGAGACCCATTCAGACCGCTGTGCACAGAGTCAGGGGGTGTCTTGTCTCCGGCCACTGTTTGCCGTGGCCCTCGCCACTGAGCGAGAGGCTGGCTGTGGCTATTAGCACATTCCCAGGATCCATATCGCAGTGTTTGCGTGATACGGCAGAACTGCTATTGGCAGATCGGTTTGCAAATACTGCCCTACGTACTATGTAGTAGCAGTCCTACTATTTGACGATATATTGATAATTTTTACTTAACGACCGTCTGACAGCAACTGAATAAAACACAATTTTAGTGCCATACGCGTTTCGCCTTTATTTTCTGCAAGACATCATCAGTGGCAGGTTGCGTGGACAATTTCTTACATATTACGCTCCTGTTGCATTTTCGGTGTTCTTCTTCTTATGAATACGAATTTGCGGTTTTTTCCCCACATTCCACAGCACTATGAACTGAACGCTTTTTTCAATGCAATGTTGTGGTTTCTGCTGCCGACTGTCAGACGGTCCATAAGTAAAAATTATCAATATACCGTAATATTACACGCAACTGAGGAAGACAGGACTACAAAAGTTGAAGATGTCTAGTATTTGACGTTCACAGAAACGGACTGGGTACCAGATACGCTTCCTAATGTAAGTATATTACGGAGAAATCGAAGATTCGAATACTAGAGAACGATTCTGTCGTCGCAAATGTCCCGCAGACGTGTTTGTCCCATACTGGGCAATGAATGACTTCGAGAGAGTATCTAGGAATACAAATCGCACCGATGTGTGGTACAGCTTTGCGACACCGTCTGTTGAAACACGACGAATGGCACGTTTAACAGGAGGGTATAATGACAACTTTTATTTTCGTGGTTTTTCAAAAAACATTGCGGAATTGTTTTAATATGTACCAAGAATGTGAAACAGACTACGTTAGAATTTTGAAACCATAAGGAGTATAAGGTTTGCGCTTGTAGCCCGGTGACTTAAAAACGATCGGCCAGATATCCGCCATTTGCACGCTTTCAAAGAGGGTTAACACATACACTAGGAAAAAAAGTGTCGTACTAAACGGAAACGATCACCTCTTCAGAAAATCATGCATCAAGGAAAACATGTCGAGCAGTCGGCCCTTACAACACAAGCAAGGCCTGAATAAATACATGTAAGCGACAGAGTTGCAAACGGTTACGTACACACCACTGAGATGTTTCTAGAGTGTACTAAAGTCAGAGACAAACAAAAAGTATGCTCTCGAAATTCCTTAACTTCCTAAAACGACGGAACTTTTCGAGTGCTGAATGTCTTTTCTTAGCGTGGCCAATAACAGACCAAGCTGTGTCGGTTCCAGAATACATAATGTCATAGGCAGCTTTCCAGGTAAGCAAATTCGTCTCTGGTTTTACGGTGGTGAGTTTCCTGCTCTGCTAATGGTGCAATTTGCTTGCCCACGGCCAAAAACATGTGTGAAAACAGAGAGGGTATTAACGAAACCTGAATATGCTTTGGACGATAATGCGATAAAACAGTTAGCAATAAATGTAAATATTCGCTGTAGTATTTTAGGTAAAATTAGTTGCGTTATTTATATTGACGTAAAACCAAGGTACATCAGTTTCGTGGAAAGGCAGGCCGCAAGAGATGGGAACGTAGAGCAGAAGCTTGCACCGGCACCGCGGCTACAGTCTTTCCTTGAGGGGCTGCAGAGGATTTCCCCGACCGTTGCGATTCGAGCATGGGGGGGAAGCAGCGTCGCAGACATCGACGCCTTCTTTGGCAGCACGGCTGCAGCCGGCTGGTGCAGAGAGAGGCGATGGAGAGATTCGTCCGAATCTTGATTTCTTATTCAAATGTAACGCGCCAAACACGCCGAAAGCATTTGTATCCAGAATGCCGCTGCGAGACACTCCGTTCGCAGTTGTAACGAAATTTTCGGCGCAGTACTGCTTTCGCGACGTTTCAAAAATTCACCTCTTTGTAATTGTTCGTTTATGTACTGCTGAAGAAACGAAAACCTCTGAACTAATTACGATGATGAGTCTACGAAACATTTAGCTTTGGAAAGAGAGCGATTATGGAAATTATTGTCGATTATATCAGTTAGTATTATTTCCTGGTGTCGAATACGATAGATTGTTATTTTCCACGTCTGCATACGAGTTTTAGCCGCTGTTTCAGAGCAATAAATCATTGTCTCTCCACGTGAACAAATCGCTGCTCGACACTCACATTATGTATGTGAATGCCAACAAGATAAGTAAGAAGGAAGAAGACGTTGAATCTTTATAGCTCGTCCATTAGTATTGCGAAAATATTGAAATGCTTTCAAATGCGAACAGAGTGTGTAATATAGCACACAATAGTTTGCTGTAGGGAGGTGGAAGTGTTATGCAAGCGTGACGCCACAAGTGATTACTGGGAGTCAGTAGTGTTTTTCATCGAAGAATACGATGCGTAATTTCGATTGGGCAGAATGATAACTTTGGCGAGTTTGTGTCTGAAAGGCCTAACTCTAAACGTGGGTTTATATAGCTTAAATACAGTCATGTGCGCTTCTAACTCCGATGAATGTAAAATTTGACTGATGGCAGTGCATTTACTATCATTTTTCCGTTTTCATTTTCTGCATCAAACCGCCATTATTCGCGAGAAAGTTAAAACTGCCGACATTGTGGAGCGCCAGCACCAGCAATAGGTACGTGAGGCAGCGACAATGCCCTGTGGGCTGCAGGAGACGCAGAATTAACGGAAAAATAAACTCAACTTCTATATTTCTACGACTTGCAAGCGCGATTAAAAGTGCTCAACGTCAGTACCGTGTCATTATGCGAATCCGACGCTGCTTTTACGATTTTGTGTAATCCCTTTTGGTAGTCAGTCAGTGACGCGTGTGAGAAAACGCAAACTTAAGCAGTGGCGGTGGAGGGGGGTTTCGCCGTCCTGCACTGTTACACATTATCAGACATGACATGACAAGGGTGCTGACCGCAGTCTCAATTCTTCGATAAAATGAAAGTGCTTAAAAGCGTAAAATGATGGAATGCTGTGGTAGTGTTTTTTTTCCTTCGACATACAGCAAGAAATCCGGCATCGGTGAGCATGTTTCCGGAGTCGATATGATAGCGTTTACATGACGAACCAGAAGCGGTAGCGGCAGATCGGTTTATGAAAAGCATATTCGTTAGCCGTTTGAACAACTGTTAAATAACGATTTATATTTTGTTTGACACAATGAAAGCGATTATTAACATACCGTTTCTTTTTCGTCGCGGGAACACAGAGAAACAAAGATTTTACTTTTACGCTTAACATTTCTCCTCCGTCCGACATTTATAATTTTCTGCAAAGAGATATCAGAATTTCCGTGTCCATTATTATATACAAGGTCCTTGATCGTTGAATGACAGAATGGCGCCCGTAGACATCTTTTTCGCGCTGTTTATTCCGTTTCAACGTCTTATTCCTTATATCAAAGCTTAACACGGCAAGTCGCATGCTGCCATCGGTCGGCCATCGACTACACTGCGTCCTCTGTAACTCGTTTCGCAGTTACCTTCTTCTGCAACATCGGGCGCCATCAGAACGTCTTTAGATAGCGCTCTTTGGGGTGCGAATCACGCACTTCCAACAAATAAAAACAGAACATTCGTTCATAAAAATCTCTTGTAGTGGGCAACGAGAGAGGGCTGTAGCCTATTTGTGTGACAGAAGGTAAATTGAGACAACTGTGAGCCGACAAGACTGCCACATCAGAGAAACAGGCAGTTGCGATTTCAAATCCGCCTCCACACAGCACCAGAGAATATCGTATAACGCAGTCAGGAGCCGTAGAATAAATTTCAGACTGTTTTCGTTCTCGAGCGAAGCGTTGCTCAGCGCTTTCAAATAAGTAGTAGCATATTAAAACATGAAATAAGTTTATATTTTGTATTTCTTTTGAAAAGAATGGAAATAAATAAAGTTTTTTTTTTCGTCACGTTCCAACACTACCAGGAACATCTTTTCTGTTTTCCTGAAAGGAAACAAATTGATTTCAATTTCAGGTGCAAGTATATTCCCTGCGTAGCGTACTTTTCAACTGCTTAATATAATACGTGGCCTTAATTTCTCTTTAGGTCTTCAGTGACAGGGCACAATTCCTGGCATGGAGAACAAGAGACATAAGCAGTTAGGTGCGGCGCTGGAAGATACATCATCTGAACGGAGAAAGAACTAAAGTAACAACCGGCGGCAGTCTTCAGAGAAAGCGGTCGCGAATCAGGTGTTGAGTGCGACGGACTACCTGGCGGATCTTGAAACGGAAAATCCGAACATCAACAGTAGCGGGAGGCAAAGGCCGGGCAAGTTCTGTTAGGCAGGAAGAGTATCCAGCAATCTGTGGGCGGCGACATACCACTGTGTGGACAGATTAAAGTTGCGTAACTGGTCAGTGAGTGGGACAGGATACTGGATTGCGTCTGACAACTGGCGGCAGACGCAGCATTATGCTGTGCTCACAGTTTTGGACATTAGTTCGCTGGCTTGAGTAGGGAGAGACTCCAATGTTTCTCTTAACCAGCTACACGGATTGACATGCGTCTTCTTCGTGGAAGATCGGAATTTGCATATGAATTACAAAGATATGTTATGCGCCTAATACTACTAAAGATGTACCCGGTAATAGTGGGGCAAGTTTGAAACGTACAAGCAAAAATGATTGACGTTTACTGAGTGTAGAACGAGGAAAGTCGGCAACAAACGAATAGCCAGACAAAAATTGAATGTAAAATTGTTAATAATCATGCCGCTCGTAAAAAAGTGTTATACAGAGCGTTTAAATTGATTATAGTGATACCGAGAAAATACACTGGTGTTCAAGGGTGAGAAACTATCGAAATGCTCGATAAAGATAAATAAATGATTGGATACAGCGAGACACGTGGCGCGTGCTCTACGGAGACAGGGGTGCGATGTGGCGCCTCAGCCGCTGTGGCCGCCATTAAGACTTGAGGAACGACTCAGCTGCCACTGCAGCCCTATGATGGCGGACATCTGTGGCCAAGTCTTAGTATTTTGTTCTTGTTTATCACGGTTGCTCAAAAAATTGAAACATTTATTCACACTATGCAGTGTGTAATTCGGCTCGCCCTGTTACTAAATGTTCAGTTTATAAAGAAAAATATAAATTACATGAAGGGCATTTCTGCTCTGGCTGGAGCAATTGTCTCCTCCACGGTTGCATGATAGACGTAACACTTCTATCACGTGTGAGCATTTTCCTCATTCTTTACCTAAGAAAAATACGAGACTAGTAAAATTAATAGTCAACTTCGTCATGAATTACAGGCTCAGTTGTGCGTAGTTCGTAGGAACGTGGCAGGGACGATATCTTTAGTGAGTTTGTCTGTGGTGGACGCAACATAAAACCTGGGTTTCTGTAATTGCTGGTAACTCAATCGCATCACGAACATTATCGTTCAAAATTGTCATCGCATTAAATTGACAGAAACGTACTGTTTGACTGCCAGTTGCCGCTTTCGTTACTCCTTCCTGTTTTGATTTCTTTAATAGAATCCCAGTTACTCCGGAGAAAGCCTGAATCTAACTGCCATCATTCCGTGGCGCCAACAATCGACCGCTGGTGAACCGACAGAGCTCTGTGGTCTGCAGGAGACGCAGAATTAACGGAAAGACAAACTCGGCTTCTGCATACTACGATCTGCGTTTGCGATTAATCTCTGAGTGTGCTTACAATCAGTACGGTGTCACCGTGCGAATCTGGTGCTGGTTTGGTGATTTTGTGGATCGCGTGCTGGCTTTCCAGTGACGTGGCGGAATATAGGCGGTCAACCTGGCTGGGTGTCATTCAGTGAGATATGTGTAGCGTCGGTAAAAAGTGAATAATTTAAGCGGTGCTGGCTGAGCGACGTTTGCTCTCCAGGAATGTTATACAGGGTGCGGAAAAACAATTTGACCAAAAGTGCAGGGCGGAAAGACAGTACGAATCATGGGAATTTGAGTGCCGCAAGTAAGAGCCGCAAATGCGTAATTTCGGCGCTACAGGAGTGTAATTAAAATCTGACATGGGGACCTCTTTACCCAAAATGAAAGGTAATTTATAGAAAATGTACGGGTGAACACAGTCTTTGGACTAACCAGTCTTCAGGATGAGAACAGGAAAACTTTAAAACATCACATACACGTTCATCATACTTAGGCGACGTACCACACAATATTTCCTTAGAAATGAAAAGACAATCGCATGTCCATATTTAATACTTGAAGATGTCTTAAAAAGGTCAAAGTAAATGAAAAATGAGTCACCACTTAAGTAAGCATGTCATAGCAAGTGACATAATAATAGTCGAACTCTCACGACTCCGTAGAAAGCGCTGGAAACGACAAAATGACGGAACGCGTTGGTAGCGATGTACAACTATAAAATTTAGTGGACGGCAAGTACGTGAAAGAAAATGCGAAACGTTTAAGCAAGTAGTAGATGTATAAATGTGGTGAGAAAAGCGTCTGGCACATTATTATGGGGCAACATATTATGAGCCCCTACAGCGTCGGTATTAATGGAACGAGAGAGACAATGCACCATTGGTCAGTTCCCCAGTTCCCTATGGACTGAAAATGAAACGCATATTTTAATGGCGTTGGTAGCATTGCTCCTATCATAGAGACGAACTAATTTTATAGTTTCTGTGATGTGGAAGTGATGACTCAGAGACCGATGAATAGTGTGATATCAGCTGCTCTCCGTATCTCGATATATCCCTGCGACACAGTAACCTACGAGACCGAGTTTCCCTGATTTGTTCTCCTGGCAGAGGCGAACTACATTCTATTTATTTACGGTTTTCACTGTACTGAAATGTCGTGAAATTTGCCTCAAGTCCTCCATGTAGGTATCTGATACCTACAGCAAGTTTCCATGTTTGTACTGAGCGGTCAGGATGAACGATACGACAGAGACGACGACTACACGGGAAACAACATTCAGGGGAGGAAAATTTCGGAAACCGTTTTAATCATGTGGTTACATGTTAAACAGTAATCGACTTTGCTAGAGTGAGCAAACGTCGATGTCCCGGGCTTCATAATTATTACACGCGTGGTCTCTGCAATGCAGCTGTCCTTCACGAAACAGACGTATCAGTCTTTGCGTAATACGAGGTGGAGACATTAACAGATGGTGGAGGGTACGGAATCCTGGCAGACGCCAGTGGAGTCCTGATGTGGAGGGTGAGGAGGAGATTGGAAGTAGAGGAACGTTCAAAAGTCTCGTGCTCGGCCATTGAAGCGTTCACAGCTGATTTCTTGAGCGATCAGGATTACGCTCGTTGTGGAAAGAAGTGCAAGGTGGACACTGCTGCAAACACATTTCGCCAAAAAGCTTTGGGCGTTTAGGCACGGCGACAAAACTTCTCAAAGACTACAGACCCGTCCACACGGCTGTGCACAGAGTCAGGGGGTGTCTTGTCTCCGGCCACTGTTTGCCGCAGCCCTCACCACTAAGCGAGAGGCTGGCTGTGGTCATAAGCACATTCCAGGATCCATATCGGAGAGGTTGCGTGATAAGACGGAACTGCTAATAGCAGATCCGTTTGCAGAGACTGCTCTATGTAATAAATAGTAGCTGTCCTACTATTTGACGTTCACAGAAACGGACTGAGTACCAGATACCCTTCCCTACGCAAGTATATTACTGAGAAATCGGAGATTCGAATAGTAGAGAACAATTGTATCATCGCAAATGTCGTGGCAGTTGTGTTTGTCCCATATTGGGCAATCGCTTCCAGAGAGTGTGTAGATATACAAATCGCGCCGATCTGTGGTACGGCTTTGCGATGTCGACTGTTGAACTGCGACGAATGGTACGTTTAAGAAGAGGACATAAAAATGACAACATTTGTTTTCGTGGTCATTCAAATAAATCGCGGGATTGTTTTAATATATACCAAGAATGTGGAACCGACTACGGTAGAATTTCGAGATGTAAGACGCTGCAGGAATAAAATCAAAATGTTGGCAACAGAGATCACGTAATCCGTTTGTGGAGGCGAACACAAAGCCATGAGGAGTACAAGTTTTGCGCTTGTAGCCCGGTGAGTTAAACACGATCGGACAGATATCCGCCGATTACACGCTTTCCAAGTGTGTTAATACCTGTAGTAAAAGAAAAGTTGTATTAAATGGAAAAAATCGTCTGTCCAGAAATGCATGGCTCTTTTGAGAGTAGTTGCCGTGTTATTCTAGTGAGAAGCAAAAAGGCCGGCTCACCCGATTTCAGGGCTAGCATATGTGGCAGTGCGCAACCGTTCATAATGAATGAGACGCGAGTGTGGATGTCATGACGTCACTGTGGTGTACCAGCAAGTAACTCCGGCCGTGGTCTCTAGTTAATGAAGTACTGTCGCAAAGAGACTGCACAGCTACGCACTAAGCTCTCGATAATACGAGATACAATAATAACAACAACTCATTCTCTATCCATTATCATCACGACAATTGTAACACTCTTTTAGTGAGTGGCCGAATATGTAAAGGGCCACAGCACCACGTCGCAATGGAAGGTGCCAAATTAAGCAAAACATCCCAAGCAGTCACCTCCTAAAACACAAGTTTAGGCCAGATTAATTATACGTAAGCGACAGAGTTGCAGACGGTAACATAAACACCTCTGAGACGATTTTAGAGTGTATTGAAGCTAGAGCAAACAAAAAGTATGCCCTTGAAATTCCTTAACTTCCTAAAACGACGGTCTTTTTCGAGTGCTACACGTCTTCTCTTAGTGTGTCCTACAACAGGCCAAGCTGTGTCGGCTCTATAATAAATGCAAACCTTCACAAGTTGCTTTCTCGGTAAGCAAATTTGTCTCCGATGCTGGTTTGACGACGGAGAGTTTCCTGCACTGCTAATGGCGCATTTGATTGCCGGCGGCCACAAACACATGTGAAACCAGTGAGGGTATTAGGAAAATTCTTAGGACGATAATGCGAGAAAACAGTTAGTAATAAATGTAAATATTCGCCGTAGTGTTTTGGCAACATTATTTACGTTATTTATATTTAGGTAAAACCAAGGAACATCTGTTCCGTGAGAAGACAGGCCGCACAGACGAGAGTGTGCAGCAGTAACTTGTACCGTCACGGCGGCTGCTGGGAAGCTGCAGAGGCTCTCCTAGACTTGATAACTTTTAACCCGTGGTGGAAGCAGCGTCGCAGACATCGACACCTTGTTTGGCAGCACGGCTGCAGTCGGCTGGTCTAGAAAGAGGCGACGGAGAGATTCGTCCGAACCTCGGTTTGTTATTCACGGCTAATCCGGCGAAGAACGCCGAAAGCGTGTGTCAGGGCAATGTCGCTGCGATGCACTCCGTTCCCATTTGTAACGAAAGTTTCGGCACGGTTCCAAGTCTCTGTAATTGTTCGTTTACGTACTGCTGAAGAAATGAAAGCCTCTGAAGTAATTACGATGGTGAGTTTACAAAACATTCAGCTTTACGAAGACAACGGCTATGGAAATTAGTCTCGCTTATATAAGTTAATATCATTTTCTAGCGACCAGTGTCATGGGTAGTTTCTGTTGGAACGAACGACGACTTTTGCGATTCGGTTTCTACGTCTGCATACGAGTTTCAGCCGCTGTTTCAGAGCGATAAAACATTATCAATCCCTGTTAACAGGGAGCTCACACAACGTTTGTGAATGCCGACACGATAATTAAGCAGTAACAAGACGAAAAATCTTTTTAGCTCGTCAATTACTATTGCGAAAATATTGAAATGCTTTTATATGCGGGCAGTGTTTAATATAGCAGACAATCCTTTGCTACAGGGAGGTAGAACTGTCACGCAAGCACGACGCCACAAGTGATTAGTGGAAGTGAGTAGTATTTTTCATTGAGGAATGCGATGCGTAATTTCGATTGGACAGAATGATAAGTTTTGCGAATTTGTGTGTGGAAGGCCTAACTCTAAATGAGGGTTTAAATGGACTACATACAGTTATGTGTGCCCCACCGACGATGTTTATCGTTTAAAGGTTTATCGTTTACATGTAAAGTTTGATTGGTGGTTGTGCATTTACTATATTATCTCCGTTTTCATTTTCTCCATAAAACCGCCATTGTCAGCGAGCAAGTGATAAACTGCCGACATTGTGGAGCGCCAGAAGCAACAATAGGTCGCTGGGGCAGCGACAAAGCACTGTAGGCTGCAGCAGACGCAGAATTAACGGAAAAATAAACTCAGCTTCTGTCTTTCTACGATCTGCAAGCGCGATTATAAGTGCCCAACGTCAGTACCGTGTCAGTATGCGAATGCGACGCTGGTTTTACGATTTTGTGTAACCCGTGCTGGCGTTCGGGTGGCGTCCCTTTTGGTAGTCAGTCACTGACGTGTGTGAAAAAACGCAATCGTAAGTAGGGGCGGTTGGGCGGGGTTTTGTCATCCTGGACTGTTACACATTATCAGACATGACCGCAGTCTCAATTCTTCGATAAAATGAAAGTGCTTAAAACCGTAAAATGATGGAATGCTGTGGTAGTGTTTTTTTCCTTCGAAATACAGCAAGAAATCCGGCATCGGTGACCATGTTTCCGGAGTCGATATGATAGCGTTTACATGACGAACCAGAAGCGGTAGCGGCAGTTCGGTTTATGGAAAGCACATTCGTTAGCCGTGTGTAGAACTGTTAAATAACGTTTATATTTTGTTTGAGAGAATGGAAGCGATTATTAACATACCGTTACTTTCTCGAAAGGGAAACACAGGAGATTCAAAAATTTTATTTTTACGCTAAACATTCTCCTCCGTTCGACATTTATAATTTACTATAAAAAGGTATCAGAATTTCAGTGTCCATATTATACACAATGGAGCCCGTATGCATCTTTTTCGCGCTGTGTATTCCGTTTCACCAGCATATTCCCTGTATCAAAGCTTAACACGGGAAGTCGCATGCTGCCATCTGTCGGCCATCGACGACACTGCGTCCTCTGTAACTCCTTTCGCAGTTACCTTCTTCTGCAACACGGGGCGCCATCACAGCGTATACCGCTGATTCGGGTGCGAATCACGCACTTCCAAGAAATAAAAACAGAACATCCGTACATCGAAATCTCATGTAGTGGGCAACGAGGGAGGGCTGTAGCCTATATGTATGACAGAAGGTAAAATGAGACAACTGTGAGCAGACAAGACCGCCACACCAGAGAAACAGGTGGCTGCGGTTCCAAATTCGCCTCCACACAGTACCAGAGAATATCGTATAACGCAGTCAGGAGCCGTAGAATAAATTTCAGACTGTTTTCGTTCTCGAGCGAAGGGTTGCTCAGCGCTGTCAAATAAGTAGTAGCGTATTAAAACATAAAATAAGTTTATATTTCGTATTTCTTTTGCAAAGAATGGAAATAAATACTGTTTTTTTCGCCACATTCCAACACTCCCATGAACATCTTTTCTTTTTTCCTGAGAGGAAAAAAAATTGATTTCAATGTGAGGTGCAAGTATATTGCCTACGAAGTTTACTTTTCAACTGCTCAAAATAATACGTGGCATTAATTTTTCTTTAGTTCTTCAGTAAAAGGTCACAATTCGTAGCATGGAGTAACAAGAGGCATAAGCAGTTAGGTGCGACGCTGGAAGATACATCATCTGAATGGAGAAAGAGCCAAATTAACAACCGGCGGCAATCTATAGAGAATGCGGTCGCGGATCGCGTGTTGCGAGCCATCGACTGTCTGGCGGATCTTGAAACGGAAAATCTGAACTACATCGACAGCAGCGGGAGGCAAAGGCCGGGCAAGTTCTGTTACGTAGGCAGAGTATCCAGGAATCTGTGGCCGGCGATATGGCACCGGGTGGACAGATTAAAATCGGCGTAACTGATCAGTTGTAAGTAGGCTGTTTAGGTTTTTTATTCGAACGTTCGGTCGATCAGAACGTGAAAATGTTGTAAGTATGCTGTTTAGGTTTTTTTATTGGTAACGACACCTGTGTATGAAAATCACTGGCTGTGCTGTGTGAAGTCTGTGGCTGCTTTGCATTGTTGTAATACTCGCCATTGTAGTGTTAGGCAGCTGGCTGTGAACAGCGCGTAGCATTGGGCAGTTGGAGGTGAGCCGCCAGCAGTGGTGGATGTGGGGAGAGAGATGGCGGAGTTTTGTAATTTGTCATGAACTGCTATATATATGATGATATCAAGGTAAATATATTCTTTGTTCTCTATTAATATCTTTCATTTGCTAACTATCCCTATAAGTAGTTAGTGCCTTCCATAGTTTGAATCTTTTATTTAGCTGGCAGTAGTGGCGCTCGCTGTATTGCAGTAGCTTGAGCAGCGAAGATTTTTGTGAGGTAAGTGATTTGTGAAAGGTATAGTTTAATGTTAGTCAGGGCCATTCTTTTGTAGGGAATTTTGAAAGTCAGATTGCGTTGCGCTATAAATTTTGTGTGTCAGGTTAAGCACAGTCGTGTAAAATTGTTCAAAAGGGGACGTTTCACAGTGAGTGGGACACGTTACTGGAATGCATCTTACAACTGGCAGCAGACGCGAAATGACGTCTGCCTTTTTCATAGAATATCAAGTTTTGCATGCAAATCATACAGACGTGTTACGCACCTAATACTACTAGAGATGTACCTTGTAAAGGCGGGCCAAGTTTCAGAGGTGCACGTAACTTGCTTGACGCTGGGTTTAGAATGAGGAAATACAGTAACTAACGAACAAGTACCCGCCAAAATTGAATGTAAAATTGTTAATAATCGTGCCGCTCGTATAAAAGTATTATACAGAGCGTTGAAATTGATTGTATCGATACCGAGAAAATATACTGGAGTTCAAAGGTGAGTAAATATGGAAATGCTCGATAAAGGGAAATAAGTGATAAGATATAGTAACACACGTCGTGCGTTGTGTTGGAGACAGGGGTGCCTTGTGACGTCACCCCACGCTGTGGGCTGCTGCTGCATCTGTGGACGAGCCTCAGCAGCCGTGGCCGCCATTAAGATTTCACGAATGACTCAGCTGCCACTGCAGCTCGGTGACGGCAGATATCTGTAGCCGAGTCTCAGTATTTTGTGCCCGTCGTTCTTTGTTGGAAAATCGCAGCATTCATTCACACTATGCAGTACTTAACTCGGTTCGCCCTTTTACTAAATATTCAGTTTATACAGTAAAGTATGAATAACATGCAAAGGTAATTGTAAAATCATTCATCTGCTCCGGACAGAGGAATTGTTTCCAGGATGATTGCGTGACAGACGCAAGACTGCTTTCTCGTCTGAGCATTTTGCTAATTCCTTACCTAAAAAAAATACGAGAGTGGTAGTAGTAGTAATAGTCAACTTGGTCATGAATTACAGGCGCAGTTATGTGTAGTTCATTGGAAATAGTACAATTCCGTTGTGTTTAAAATGAAACTTGGCACGGACGATAACTATAGTGAGTTTGTCTGTGGAGGGCCCAACTTAAAACCTGGGTTTCTGTAATTGCTGGTAACGCAGTCGCATCACCAAAGTTATCATTCAAAATTGTCATCGCATTAAACTACCAGAAACGTACTGTTTGCCTCCGAGTTGCCTCATTCGTTACTTCTTTCTGTTTTCATTCCTTTAACAGAATCCCAGTTACTCCGGAGAAAGCCTGAATCTAACTGCCATCATCCCGTGGCGCCAACAGCAACAATCGACCGCTGATGCAGCCACAGAGCTCTGTGGTCTGCGGGAGACGGAGAATTAACGGAAAGATAAACTCGGCTTCTACATTACAACGATCTGCAATTGTGGTTAATGTCCGAATGTGCTTACAACCAGTACAGTGTCACTATGCCAATCTGGTGCTGGTTTCGTGATTTTGTGGATCGCGTGCTGGCTTTCCAGTGACGTGGCGGAATATAGGCGGACGACCTGGCTGGGTGTCATTCAGTGACGTATGTGTAACGAACGTATGAAGCGACTAATTTAAACAGTGCTGTTTGAGCGAGGTTTGCCATCCAGAACCGTTATACAGGGCGTGGAGAAACAGTTTGACCAAAAATGCAGGGCGGAAGGACAGGATGAAACATAGGAATGCGTGTATGGCTGCTAAGAGTCGTAAATGCATATTTTCAGCGCTACGGGAACGTAGTTGAAATCTGCCATACTGAGGCCCTTGTTCAAAATGATAGGTATTTTACAGAAAATGTATACATAAACAGAATGTTTGCACTAACCAGTCGTCACGACGAGAACAAGATAAATTTCAAGCGTCACAAACACGTGTATCGCATTTAGCTGACGAACGAGACAGTACTTGTTCAGAAATGAGGACAATCACATGCCCATGTTTCTTGTTTGAGTATATTTAAAAAAAGTGAAAAATGAGCCACCACTTCATTAACAGGAGTATGTATGGAAAATGTTCAAACTGACCACCGTTTTCATGCTGCCGCAGCGCCGTAAATATTTAACTGCGACCTGTATTTTCTGTACTCAGATTCCTTCGTTTGACGCTCTCTTTGTGCCCTACGCTTTTGGTCAAATAGTTTTTCCGCCCTGTCACAGTCGTGTAAAATTGTTCAAAAGGGGACGTTTCATATGTCGACCCTTACCCTAGGATACCTCACTGGAATCTTCTGATTTTTTTTCTTGTAGTTTGTGTAATTAGTGTAGATTTTGTTTATTGCTAGCGCGTAATTATAGAGAGAATTTCCTTTGAAGTTGCAGTTTTTCATTGTTGTACAGTAAAACAGTTGTGGCATGCATGTAGATTGGCACCAAGTATTTCGCAGCTGCAATTAACTAGATATTATTTTCAGTGTTATGTTAACGTGTTCTCTTATTTTTGCTCTTCAAATTGTGTTTTTCTGTGTTGTCGTGTGAAATACTGTGACAATAATGGCGTGTGAAAAACGTAATACTAGGCTCCAAAGTAAACTGCGAAATGACAGTGAAAACGAAAGCAGTGTGTTAGCGCCACCGAGTAATGAATTAACTGATGTTCAAAGTAATAATTTGGTAATTGTGCATAGGGAAATGGAGCGGGCGGCAAACAATGGCGTAGGCGGTGAAACAATTAGTGAAGAGGGAAGCACTATCGATCGATCGGTCGGCAACAGCTCGCCTCAGGAATCGGGAATGACAGGACACAATTTAGCAAATACTGTAGATTCAGGTTTTGGGTCCTCACCGTTTTCTCAAATAAGTCAAGACACAATTTCTGCTTGTCAAAATGTGAATGTTGCCGGTGCAAATGCACTGCCGAAAAGCATAGAGGAACAGATTCCAGACACTAATACATTATTATTGCAATTAATGCAACAAATAAAACAAAATCAGAGACAAACACAGCAACAGCTAGACACAGTGGAACAAAATCAGAGACAAACACAGCAACAGTTAGACACAATGGAACAAAATCAGAGACAAACACAGCAAAAGCTTCAAAAGTTAGACTCATTGGAACAAACTCTTGAACAAACACGTGAAGATTTAACTACTGAGTTACATAACATTGAATCGAAATGTCAAAAAGTCTGTAATGACGTAAAAACTCAAATTTGTGAGCATTTTCAACCTATTTTTTCGCGGCATGAAAATGCATTACAGAATCACGAAGCAGCCATAAAAGAACTGCAAACCATTGTTCATGAAAATCATGAGACCTTGCAAGCTAAATTTGACTTAGTTGCATCTACCGATTCGGTTACGCAACTTGCAAATACTCAGGAAAACTTAAAATGACACAGTAGATACTCTAAAACTTGGTTCAGAAAAACACACTGAGGAAATAAGTACACTATCGGAGAAAGTAGCCGAACTTTCGGATCAGTTCACTAACTTATCTACGAAGGTAGATGATAATCTGAATGACACAAAACCGGTAGTCTTTAATGACACAGAAGAGAGCGAACAAATTAGGAAACTGAAACAAAATCTGAATCAAATTAACACGCAACACCAAAGAGAAATCCGCGAAGTACAAGATCAGCTGACACAGGTAATACAAGAATTACGTATTTCAGAGGACACTCGCGCCCCAATACGGGAAGAGGGACATAGAAATACGGAACAGCCACAAAATAATAACACAGCGCATTTCGGAAATTATGAAAGAAATTGGCAAGGTGCACCGAATTTTGAAATGGAACCGCCGAGACGACATAACAATGACCGATATGCGACTCGCCGACATGATGACTTTGACTATAAGCTGTTCATTACTACACGTAAATTCAAAACGTTTAAGAATTCTGCCAACGACATTCATCCACAAGCGTGGCTCCATCAATTCTCTCATTGTTTTCCTCCCAACTGGTCATTAGAACACAGATTAGAATTTATGTGTGGCAACTTAGAGAATGAACCAGCTGTAAGAATGCGATCGGTCATTCACGATTGCCACAGTGAAGGAGAATTTTACCATGCCTTCCTCTCAGCGTATTGGTCTCAAGCCACACAAGACCGAGTAAAACATAGCATCATAATGATGAAACGTTTCGAACAATCTGAATTTTCCAGTATTATGAAATATTTTGAAGACATGTTGCATAAGAATCAGTATCTTTCAAACCCATACAGCCCATCAGAACTCATCCGCATTTGCTTAATGAAATTGCCTGAACATTTACGACATATTATTTTAGCAGGACGTTGCAAAGATGACATTGAAGCTTTTCAGGGTCTGTTACAAGAATTGGAAATTGACACTGACAATCGCGGAACGCGGAAACAGGAACGTAACAATTACAGGTCACATCCGCCACAATTCCGCGATGAAAGAAATATTAACTGGACACGTCAAGGCTATTCTTGCAACGTAAATCGTGACCAAAACAGACACCACCCGTATGACAACCACTGGCAGAGTAATAGTTGCAGAGAAAGATCGCATTTCCGTAGTAATGAATATGACAGAGACAATCATAGAAACAGACTATATGGTAACCAGAACTATTATTATCAAGGGAGACAGAATAACTTCAGACGCAACAGTTCAGAGCGCAGGTACGATTCAGGAAGAAATTCTCCACCACATGACTGACAAGAAAGAAACTATGTAAACTACCGACATAACGACAGACCTGAATTTCATCAGAACTGGCGGGATTCTAACAGAGCTGGGCCCTCTCGGCAAGGCGAATTTGTAGAAGTTAGGTCTCCTAATCCCAATAACGACGCACGCCAACAAACAGAAAGACAGTGACTCGCACAGCAGGCAGCCGCGTGCGCCCGCTGGCTCCGAGAAAAATAACATAAGACGCTAGCCTTGAGAAAAATTTTAGCATTCTTTACCGACGTATACCGTATGATAATTGCATTCAAGTTCAAACTCTGAGTACTATGAAGAGTAAAGGATTGCACCACACTTCACATGTAAAACCGCTTATTGAAAGATAATCTGCTTTTTAACTTAGTCTTTGCCATAAAATTTTTCACTTCACACTTCTAGTATGCTTTGTCAGACTTAGAATCTGTTAACATGCAACAATGTTTGAAGTTAAATATCCAGTCAAGAATCAAGAGAACTTATTTAAACAGAAATTAAGAATGCATTGTTATAGTGAACAGACGACACAGTGTTGTATTTGTACATTCTTGCTTGTTAGCTGCACGATTACGTAACGACTATCAGGCTTACATAGGACACATACTGGTAAATGAGATTTTAATGCAACATTTTGGTTTACTTAAAAATACATTCTGGGTTTAAAGTACTTTCTGTGAGATACCAGATGACACAGAGGTTAGTTTATGTGACAGCTACACGATTTTATCACGACGCTACTAATGAGTGACAATTTACAATGTTGCTTTTGTGCTGTATCTGTTGTATATCTGCACAGTTTTCTGAATTCTTTTGGAAAGAAAAACATGTTTTAGTAGTAACTTTTGTGGTATAGCAACAATGAGACAGCCTTTTTCGTGGCACAACAATACATTACAGTACAGTACTTTCTTCATCACAACAATAAGCGCAATAACTAAGATATCTATACACAAAACATTTCACTTTTGTTTATCATGAGGTAAGTACATTGACTTCTGCAGAACTTAGCTTTCGGAGGACGATAACTACGACACTTCCACAGAGATTATCTTACAACATGACGCACAGTTTAGCGCTACAGTACACGTATTTGAGTGATTAATTTCGCACTTAAAACATTTTTTTTAAAGATATTTGAAGTGCAATGATACAAGGGTTTTCCGTGATACATTTCATTCCATTGCTGTAATCTGTAACACCTGAGGGTATAATTACATTAATCCTCAGGGGGGTACACGTTTACTTTGTGTACCATGTGTTTGGCAAGCACAAGGAGCCCTAGCTAATATGGTATTTGCTTATACAACTTTACACATCGGTACCATATTTCTCTAACACACAAATTACACAGGTATCTGATCATTTAACTGAGAGATAAAAATTTTTTTACTACGTCAGTGACACATGTTTACGCAATTACAGAGTTGGATTACTTCACACTTACGAAATTGTAGTTTGTCTGTACTTTGTGAGCTGTTCATATTCTTTCGGAACCATTGTGATACTATGAGAGCGTTGAATGATGTATTTGGTAAGGGAGCATGATTTTTACAGTACATTTGAGGTAGATAACACTATTGAAATGAGCAGAGAATTTTCTTTAGGTTTTGATATTGTTGGAGGAAGCTACGACGATTTTGAGAGTTGACTGAGGTGTTATGATGTTATTATTACGATGACTAAGTGTATTATGCTGTTGCGGTATGTTTATGATCAATAAGCTGATGCTATATGAGGAATGTTTATTATGATATCTATTTATTGTGATGAAATACTGAAAAAGTGTCGACGAATATGTATATGTGTAATAAGGTAAGGAATAATGAGTAGTGGTTAGGGACTCTGATTTATGAAAAGGATGTTGGAAACCAAGGATCGTACTTTAAGAGTTATGAAATGTGTGTAAATGCGTGAATGTATCACAATGCCAGCGAAAATTTTTTGGACACTATTATATTTAAAGGATTTTATTTTCTACACATTTGTAACGCAAATTTTCGACCTGTAAATTTTTTTATATGAGACTGTCACTGTAGCAGCAACTGCTGTCGTAAATATTTCGGTAAGAAAGCTAAGTGACCTTGATGTAATGCGTTGTGTCGCCCAGCTGGGCCAGCCGCCTGGAGAAAAAGCCATTAGGTGGAGAAAAAAAGAGGCCATTAACCTCGCTTCTGACATTCCTTTGTAGAAAGCATCGCAAATACGACACGCTCATTACTTGGAAAGATACTTACATCTGCACACCTGATTATGACAAGCGTCTTTCTCGAGAATTGAGAGAATTTTTACTGCCTTATGAAATGCCATATGGCTAATGAATGATGTTTCATGCCGTCCTTTGTACATATTTGCTCATTTTCTTTAATATCTAGTTTCTAGCTGCACTGCAGCATTGGTTAAAATAAAATTTAATATATGTACTAATATAGTTATTTTATGCCTACAGATCCAGTAAATAATCACTTTATGATGTACTTAAAAAAAAAAACGAAGGAGCACAGAAACATTTCACAGGAATCGCATACAGAATTTTACTTTTCAAGTACTTGGTAATTTCTTTTGTAGAAATAGTTGTTGTGCACCACTTTAATTACATAGACATTAAGATGTGAATAGACATTTCCCTTGGCTGCATTGTTGTCTTTAGTGTACTATTTTTTCTGCTTGAGCTTTGTCATGCTTAGGTATAAGTTATAGCATTTACTGCTGCTGTTTGCCAGGCAGTGTTACTAAATTTCACTTCGTATTACTCTTTTAAGCCAGTTTTGCTACGAATTTATTTTTCTTGTTTGCTGCAAATTGCCTTATATTAGTTGTAATATTGCAATTGCTTTGCTAATTTCTATAATGCTGCTTGCTTTGCAAATCTGCACTTTTTGTCATTGCTGTTTCCGTTAATTGTTTTGTGCTGCTGCATTGCCTCGTCCCTTAGTTTAGCATCTGAGCTCAGTAGATTTAAGTTAGCTTAAGAGGGGTAGACTATATAAGAGAATGAGTTGCGATGAATTGGAAGAAATGCATTGAGAAGTCTTACAAAAAAAGTACAGAAAGCAGGTATAGATAGCACTTTTTGAAATAATTAAGAACGAAGGGAGATCTCCAAGAATTAAAGAAAGTTTTGTTTGCAAGATACTGCAGTAAAACAAACCCTGTCCTTTCCCTTTCTGTTATTCCGCTATGTGTTTGTGTACTCTTGTATATTTTTTTTCCTGTCTTTATGTGTTTAGCTGATGACAGCTATGTTGTAGAATTTTTCTAATACTATGTTATTTACTTTGTAAAGATGTTTAGACATTATTTATTCTGGTTTTTTGCTCACATGTGAAGGTGATGTTTCAAAAGTTCTTCTGATCTTTATGTATTTACTTATGTCATAATTCCTGTAACACTGATGTATATGTTTATTTCTATTCTTTTGTAAAGCCCCTATTACTACTAATGTTATCTGTATTGTTATGTTCTTTAATAATGTATTTTGTACCTTTGTAATTGTATTCTTACGTTGTAAATTTATAATTGTATAGACACCAATTCTTCAAATTAAGTATCATTTCACTGCACACGTTTTTGTTGGTCATAATATATGCACAGTATGTGAGCAGTTGGGACTGTTAGTGTTTGCACGTGTGTTAATAATTCAGCAAGGGACTGGATAACAGCATTGCTGGTTCTAAGGACATTAAAAAAAATTGTGAGTGCACAAGTGGTGGTTTATGGACTTGCTATATTGTCTGCAAGACTCTTCGATGGTGATTGTGCACCTGCACAGTCGCAGCAGATGGTTGCTGGCCGTCTCTACAAGGACTACAGTGGGTCTGAATCTTTGATGGCCCACCAATACCATTATTTCTACAAGGACTACAGTGGGTCTGCACCTCTGGTGGCCCACCAATACCATAATCTCTACCAGCACTACTGTGGGTCTGCTCTGTGATGACCTACCTACCAATATTCTTCAAAATTTCGACTGATTCTGCTGTGGGTTTGCTCTGTTGTGGCCCATTACCTGTCTGCATGTCAAGAGTCAGCACTGTCTTTCCGTTGGAAGGACGACACTACTTCTTCAAGACTGCATGGACATCCACTACTTCCGTGTGCATTTTCTTTTACTGCTCAGACTTTGAGAAAAACACTGCTATTTTCCTGTGATGAACGATCAGGACTGTCTTTATGGACTGTGAGAAAATTCTAGCTATTGACCAACATTGTATCAATAAGTGTGTGCATTTGATTTCTTTGTTATTGTAATTATGAAAAATTTTTTCAAATCTGTATTGGCCACTGCCCAAACCAATTTGTAAAATTTTTTGTGGGGAGCATGGGGGCTATGTAAGTAGGCTGTTTAGGTTTTTTTGGTAACGCCACCTCTGTATGAAAATCACTGGCTGTGCTGTGTGCAGTCTGTGGCTGCTTTGCATTGTTGTAATACTCGCCATTGTAGTGCTAGGCAGCTGGCTGTGAACAGTGCGTAGCGTTGCGCAGTTGGAGGTGAGCCGCCAGCAGTGGTGGATGTGGGGAGAGAGATGGCGGAGTTTTGAAATTTGTCATGAACTGCTATATATATATATATATATATATATATATGATGACTATTAAGGTCAATACAACGTTTGTTCTCTATTAATATCTTTCATTTGCTAACTATCCCTATCAGTAGTTAGTGCCTTCCATAGTTTGAATCTTTTATTTAGCTGGCAGTAGTGGCGCTTGTTGTATTGCAGTAGTGGGAGTAAGCAAGATTTTTGTGAGGTAAGTGATTTGTGAAAAGTAAAGGTTAATGTTAGTCAGGGCCATTCTCTTGTAGAGATTATTTAAAGTCAGATTGCGTTGCGCTAAAAAAATATTGTGTGTCAGTTTAAGGACAGTCGTGTAAAATTGTTCAAAGGGGACGTTTCAATGGAAAAGAAAATTGAGAATGCGCTAGGTGACGATCAGTTTGGCCTTAGGAAAAGTAAAGGGACGAGAGAGGGAATTCTGACGTTACGGCTAATAATGGAAGCAAGGCTAAAGAAAAATCAAGACACGTTCATAGGATTTGTCGACCTGGTAAAAGCGTTCGACAATATAAAATGGTGCAAGCTGTTCGAGATTCTGAAAAAAGTAGGGGTAAGCTATAGGGAGAGACGGGTCATATACAATATGCACAACAACCAAGAGGGAATAATAAGAGTGGACGATCAAGAACGAAGTGCTCGTATTAAGAAGGGTGGAAGACAAGGCTGTAGCCTTTCGCCCCTACTCTTCAATCTGTACATCGAGGAAGCAATGATGGAAATAAAAGAAAGGTTCAGGAGTGGAATTAAAATACAAGGTGAAAGGATATCAATGATACGATTCGCTGATGGCATTACTATCCTGAGTGAAAGTGAAGAAGAATTAAATGATCTGCTGAACGGAATGAACAGTCTAATGAGTACACAGTATGGTTTGAGAGTAAATTGGAGAAAGACGAAGTTAATGAGAAGTAGTAGAAATGAGAACAGCGAGAAACTTAACATCAGGATTGATGGTCACGAAGTCAATGAAGTTAAGGAATTCTGCTACCTAGGCAGTAAAATAACCAATGACGGACGGAGCAAGGAGGACATCAAAAGCAGGCTCGCTATGGCAAAAAAGGCATTTCTGGCCAAGAGAAGTCTACTAATATCAAATACTGGCCTTAATTTGAGGAAGAAATTTCTGAGGATGTACGTCTGGAGTACAGCATTGTATGGTAGTGAAACATGGACTGTGGGAAAACCGGAACAGAAGAGAATCGAAGCATTTGAGATGAGGTGCTATAGACGAATGTTGAAAATTAGGTGGACTGATAAGGTAAGGAATGAGGAGGTGCTACGCAGAATCGGAGAGGAAAGGAATATGTGGAAAACAATGATAAGGACAAGGGAGAGGATGATAGGACATCTGCTAAGACATGGAATTTCCATGGTACTAGAGGGAGCTGTAGAGGGCAAAAACTGTAGAGGAAGACAGAGATTGGAATACGTCCAGCAAATAACTGAGGACATAGGTTGCAAATGCTACTCTGAGATGAAGAGGTTAGCACAGGAAAGGAATTCTAGGCGGGCCGCATCAAACCAGTCAGCAGACTGATGAACAAAAAAAAATACAAAATTGGAAAGGCGATCAGTGCTATTTTACTAACACACGGCGTAAGAACCGGTACGGAACTGCTGAGACAGCGACGTCCCCGGCCGTACGGCTGCCATCGCAGTGGCACCGACAACGGTCGTCAGACACCGTCGCCAGACGTCGCCCGACAATGCCAGCCGACAGCGTGCGCACACTGGGCCCGATCTCCTTCGTCATTTTTTGACTGGGCCAAAGGAGGTTACGTTAGGTTATAAACTATACTATGTATCAAGTAGGTTAGATTCTAAAGACGCCCCTCTCATTGGATACGAGTGCTACATAGTGGCTTCTGCTATTAAATAGACGCCAAATGCGTGGAATGAGCTTTCCTGTCTCGTAAAGAACATGG
This sequence comes from Schistocerca nitens, assembly GCF_023898315.1. Taxonomy (NCBI): domain Eukaryota; kingdom Metazoa; phylum Arthropoda; class Insecta; order Orthoptera; family Acrididae; genus Schistocerca; species Schistocerca nitens. The sequence goes on from NC_064624.1 coordinate 68,303,663, forward strand.
CGAGTACTATACAAAAAAATGGCTCTGAGCACTAAGGGACTTAACTGCTGAGGTCATCAGTCCCCTAGAACTTAGAACTACTTAAACCTAACTAACCTAAGGACATCACACACATCCATGCCCGAGGCAGGATTCGAACCTGCGACCGTAGCGAATATATGAGATGACGGGAGAGATACGTTCCGTTAATACTCGAGATAAAAGCAAGTTGTAAACACTCTGGTTCGCTGTGTTTGTTTAAAGTTGTGCAGAGGTGCGTCAATTAACCGTCAATGTGTGTCACTGACCACACGAGTAAGACACAAACATAAGGTGTAGCGTAAGACACTGTGATAACCTACAGCACTTACAAGTGGAAGTACATACTGTGCACCACCTTTGCAAACCACTTCATATCAACAGAATCACTGTCCTACTGGCATAAAACGCCAGTAAGGAGTAATGATAAGTTGTGCGTAACTAACGACAGCCTGCCCCAAAAAAGACCCAGTACAGTAGCTATAAGTACATAAGATACGCCACCCTTTTGACTCGAATAAATTATTTTTTCAGGCTATGATGTATCCCTAAAATTTCCAATAAGGATTTTGCTTATTTGAGGTTTCGAATAAATCTGCGATTTCAGTCCATATATTCCGTATTATATCCTGGCATATTTTGATCCTCAGGATGCCAGAAACTCATCCATATCAGTTTCTGATGCTCCATATTTAGTGCGTGAGAACATCAGTCGGTTTGACCGAAGAAAACCAACTCATCTGAACTTCACCGATTGTCGTCCGATGTCTGTACGTTCGGGAGAGAAGACGTGCCGTAGTGTGGCGGCGCACGCAGCGGCGGACTGATTTGAAAAGATCGGTCGGCCGCCTCCGGCCGACGTCGGTCGTCGGCGGAATCCACCGACACCGGAGCCACCGCGGGCGCCGCCTCACAAGGGACGCGGGTGCGTGCGGTGCGTAGCGGGGCCCGCCCCCGCACGGCCTGCGCGGCGGTGCCTCGCACTGCCGATGGCACCAGCGCCGCTCTGGAAACATGTTTTCGAGGTGACGTAAAATACTGTCCAACTTCCAGCGTGCTGGAGAAGCTCGGGTCAGCAACTTCCGTTACTCAGTAGAACCAGAAAAACCAGTCCGAGTTGCAAATTTTTATCCTTCATTCATTCGATGAATATCATTAACGTTTTCAAATCATCATAACACATCCGAAAATGGTATTTCCGAAAACGCCAAAAATATGCAATGGTCAGTGCATACAGATAACTTATCTCTACCCACTGTAAATGTTCATTGCACATTTTTTTACTTCTTCGGTAATGCCATTTTCGAGTATGTTATGGTGATTTAAAAATGAGTCTCGGCCCGAAACTAGTCATCGAATGAATAAAAAGTAAAAATTTACAACTTGGACTCGTTTTTCCATTCTACTGGTAAAATGTTTTCCGAAGTGACATAGCACTGACCTGCAATGCTTCACGTGCTTTAAGGGATTAAATATTTGTCTCCCATAGAAGAGTAACAGATTAAAAACTTAACAATTCATTCACAGCATTCAGTAAAAATACAAGATAGCTGATCTTTTCCCAGTGACTACATAACACGCCTCCATCTGGTTGTAACCCTCGCGCGATCCTCGATTTTTGAGCGGAGTTTCTAAAACAGAATCGTTAGGCGAATACTGATGTCTTTTGGAATTCAACCACCCATCACTTTTCGAGAAAAGCAGCGAACGGTTGACGCTCGGTGTTTTCTTTTGTTTGCTTAATTGTTTTGATTCTATGTATCACGAAGCTAAGAGAGAAAAATTTTTCAGTGTTTGTTCGATTTCTACTTTATTACAGGACGTAATAGGAACGATAAACCGACAATCGGTTACCTCAGAAACAGGTTAGTTTGAGCGCTTTTCACATTCAGGTTAAACTGGCGTGGAAAAAATTGATACAGCCGAAAACCGGTTGTTTCAGCGATACACGTCCATCTGCTCGATACAATTTGAAACGAAACTCGTCCGACCAGGCAACATGCTTCCAGCCATAAACAGTCCAAGGGCCTTCGGCTCCGGAAGCCCATATCGATGACGTGTCGCTGAATGATTCGCACGCTACTTGCTGCTGGCCCAGCATTGAAATCTGCAGCAATTTGCGGAAGAGTCGGACGTCTGTCACGTTGAAGGATTCTCTTCAGTTGACGTCGGTCCCGTTCTTGCATGATCTTTTTCCGGCCGCAGCGATGTCGGAGATCTGACGTTTTACCGGAGTCCTCATATTCACAGTACACTCCTGAAATGGTCGTACGGGAAAATCCGCACTTCATCACTACCTCGGAGATGCTGTGTCCCATCGCTCGTGCACCGACTGTAACACCACGTTCAGACTCACTTAAATATTGATAATCTGCAATTGTAGCAGCAGTACCCGATCGAATACATGCGCCAGACACTTGTTGTCTTATAGAGGCGTTGCCCACCGCAGCGCCGTATTCTGCCTGTTTACATATCTCTCTATTTGAATACGCATGCCTATACTAGTGTCTTTGGCGCGTGAGTCTAAGACAACAGGTGTCTGGCGCACTTGTTAAATAGGTTACTACTGCTAGAATGGCAGTTTATCAAGATTTAAGTGTGTTTGAACGTCGTGTTATAGTCGGCCTACTTGCGTCTCCGAGGTAGCGATGGAGTGGAGATCTGCGCGTACGACAGTTTCACAAGTATACTGTATCAGGAATCCCGTAAAACATCAAACGGAGCCGTGACGCATGTGGCCTTCCACAACAGAAATCGCGGGCGACAGTATTAACTATTCGAGACGAACGATCGTCGTTTAATGACCGTGTCGGCAGACGGTGGAACGAACACAGTACAATTCAGAGCAATAGCGTTCTACGATTATCGTTCCACGATCATTGTTGAACGATAATGGCAACAGTCGCAACAAGGAGAACGCACCTTAAGGAAGAACAATCGTTTACACACCGTGGGCAAGTCAATCTTCACAACTCGCTGTAATCGTCAGTTGAAAAATCAATACGAGTCGAAGAAGCAGATACAAACAACGCCGCCGGCCGAAGTGGCCTTGCGGTTAAAGGCGCTGCAGTCTGGAACCGCAAGACCGCTACGGTCGCAGGTTCGAATCCTGCCTAGGGCATGGTTGTTTGTGATGTCCTTAGGTTAGTTAGGTTTAACTAGTTCTAAGTTCTAGGGGACTAATGACCTCAGCAGTTGAGTCGCATAGTGCTCAGAGCCATTTGAACCATTTTTGAAAAACAACGCCATCGGTATATCGTCATTCAGTGCGCGCTACTGGGGGACATAAGGCAACCAGTGTTTCATCATCGTGACCCCCGCTTTCTCACGTCTGGCGGCGGAGCCTCTGGAGAGAACACTTGGAGAGCACTGGAACGGTCGTTCAGAAAACGCGAAATGGTCTGCTCACTCGCCAAACTTAACACTACTATGTTTTCATTTGTGGAAAAAATTAAAACAAGCATTCTATTAGGAAACAGCGATCACTGCCAAAGGCACGAAATGCCTTACAACACGGGCCTGTGCTGGCGGTAACTCCAGATGTAACTCAACGTGCAGTATTATTTATCGAAAATCATTTTATAGCAATTCTCGTTATCAACGTTTTGAGCACTTTGTATGACAGCCGTGATAATAAACAGACGAAAATGTTTCTTTGGAATGTTGTGGTAAGGTCTTATGGGACGAAACTGCAGAGATCATCGGTCCCTAAGACTACACACTACTTAATCTAACTAACTTGCACTATGGAAAATACACACTGCCATGTCCGAGGGAGGGTTCGAACCTCCGACGGGGGGAGCCGCACGGACCGTGACAAGGCGCCCCAGACCGCGCGGCTACCCAGTGCGGCCCGTATGTGAGTTCGGGTTTGCTTACATTTGGTATAATAGGGCATACATTTGTGGAACCTGTACTGCTGACGATGGGCAGTGGTTTGCGGGTACGTATTCTGGTGAGTCACAGAGAATGTTAAGAAGACATCGAGATATTGAAGCGAGTGTGATTTCTTAAAATACGATGATATACTTTTTTTACGGCGTACGAATGCGCTTGAACAGACGAGTACAGGGATATGGAGACTGTTGATTTTGGAGTTGAGCCGGCCGGAGTGGCCGCGTGGTTCTAGGCGCTACAGTCTGGAGCCGAGCGACCGCTACGGTCGCAGGTTCGAATCCTGCCTCGGGCATGGATGTGTGTGATGTCCTTAGGTTAGTTAGGTTTAAGTAGTTCTAAGTTCTAGGCGACTGATGACCTCAGAAGTTATGTCGAATGGTGCTCAGAGCCATTTGAACCATTTGATTTTGGAGTTGAAACTTTTCGCAAAATAATCCGAGAAATGTTTTAAGACTGAAAGGCAAGTTGGCCGGAGTCAGCTATCGCGTTTAAAGAGGTTCATGGTAGGCTACTTGTTTGTGTAAGCATGTCGAGTGTTTACTCGTCTGCATTGCAGGACCAGCAGGAACTGTGTCTTTTGTCGGCAGGTCCTTTCCGCTGTAAGGCTCCTCGCACGCTGATGAGGAGAAGTTGGACGTGCCACTTCTGTACGGCGAATGCCGAAGAAATGCTGTCGAGACGGCAGGGACGGCCATCCCGATCGACGCTGCCCGTCGCGTGCGGCACTCGCACGAATTACGAGGCCAGCAGCGCGAGCGGCCAGTTCCGGCGCCAGGCAGGGGGCGGCGACGAGGGCTGCGACCGACGCAGCTCACCAGGGAGCCGTCCTGGCTGCGGCGGCTGTTCAGCCCGCGGTGTGTCGTGCCGAGGAACGCGGGATCGGCCAGGCGAGTGTCATCCGCATCTCGCATCGATACAAATTCCACCCTCGTCGTCTGTCACTGCATCAGCCGCCCGGAGGACGTGATTTCGAACGTCGTACAGAATTCTGCCGCTTTGCTCTGCGGCCCCAGGGACGCGACACTGCGATTTTCCAACGTGTTACCCCTTTACCGAGGAAGCGACGCTCACGAACGGCAGTAATGTAGATTTACGTAACGTACACTGCTGGCCAGCTCAGAGTCCACGCTGGCCCCGCCACGCACAGCACTGCGTGTAAACGCGTGGTGCGGCGCCATAGGAAACTCCACCGTGAGTTCTCACGTCATCGCAGGGCTGTTAAACAGGCACCCTTCTCTACGAACACTCCGTCTCTTCTCCTGGAAGACGGACCGCCGGATAAAAGTCAGCGTATGTGGTTTCGACACGACGGCTGCCCAGCTCGGTCATCCGATAGGAAGCAGTGCTGCACTACAGTGGCCTGCCGCTCTCGACTGCTCATCTCTGAGGGCAGCGCTGGAAGGTGCAGCCTGTCACGAAGCCCCAGTCACACCAGGCTGTGTGCGCCGTCGCATCCCCACAGTAGGCTACGACGTAACATCCAGTGTACTTTTATCTGTTCATCTTTCTCTCGAACGGCGATTGCAAGTCTGCAGTCGATGGTAAACAATTCGAGCATGCAGTTAAGTAAGGTGTAAGGCTCGTTTCAAACTGGGACACTTGTGACGGTCACCGGTGACGGTCACTGATAGAGATACATTCGTTTGAATTGGAGCGTTCACACCGGGACACTGCACTGAGTCACCAAGTCACGGTGACCCAGCAGTGACTCACCCTCGCCACATGTGTTCGCTGCGGTCACCGCCGGACATGCATTAGCTTGTATTGGAGTGTTCACTCTGGGACACCGATCACAGACACAGCAGTGCAGAGTTGCCAACAGACAGGCAGCCGTTGCTGAGCCCAGTGGTTCTCCACACAGTGCAGCCATCAGTTTAGAGTTCATCAACACAGAAGATTTTATAAGTGAAGTGGAAAGTCGTCCCGTTATTTGGGATATGAAAAGCGATGACTACAGTAACAAAGTCATCAAAATGAAAGCGTGGCAAGAAATTATTACGAAGTTTGTGCCTGATTTCGATGAAAAGAGCATAGATGAAAGAAACAAAATTGGTAAATTCTATATTCTTTTTTCACTTTAATACCGTATTTTTCGGACCACAAGAATAGCGAAATATATTTTCTACCCCTGTACGAGGCTAGGAGGTTAATAACCTACAAGGAGAATGCTATCCCTCACCCCTTTTCTTTTGCATTACCAATAGCAAGTGTACTGTTATGCAGTCTCAATGCGAGAAGAATGGACAAAACGGATGAGCGCAGAAACCATGTACTCACCCCTACAGGGCGAATTAAAGTAAAATAAAATAAATAGTTTTATTTCAACATTTTCATAACAAAATTAAGGGTACGTCTTTTCGTAGTGTAATAATGCGCTCCGCCTTGTGGTCCGAAAAATACAGTTAAAATATTATTCAAAACAACAATAATTTACGCATATGTTGTTACTATAATAATGAAATTTATTTATTTACCGTAATACTATTGACTTACAAGTTTTTGACACCCGAATGAGAACAGTGCTCGTGCTTGGGCTCTGTTCAATTAGGTACACACAGCTGTAATTCAAAAAGTGCATTGTAATTACAATTTTAATTGCAAGTTTTAATCAGTTCAGTGAACGCAACAGTATGGTTTGTTACAGTTAACATGGTAATAATTGAACACTGCACATTTCAAATACAATTCCAATGAACATTTAGGCCTAACGACATTAATGTCCACATAACATTTCTAGCACTTAGATTTTTTGCAGCTGCCATGGCACTTCGCCTTCAGGGCTGATGAAGTAGTTTGCGAAATCTGCTCTGATACCGTTCGCAATATTTCCTCCACGGACCAAGCAAGGTGACATGTCCTGCAATCCCTGAATAGTTAACGTATCCTCAAACTGTATTCCATCACGATCACGCACAAAGTTATGGAGGAGGCAACATGTCTTCACAATAAACTCCGCCAAATCTAATTTAACATCCAGTGGTCGATAGAAAATGCGCCACTTGTTTGTAAGAATTCCAAAAGTACACTCGATGTACCTTCTAGCTCTGCACAGTCTATAGTTGAACACACGTTTTTTAATGTCTAAATACTTTCCACCATAAGGGCGCAAAATGAATTTTTTGACAATCCGAAACCTTCATCTGCTACTAACATGAATGGCATAGGTCTTTCAAACGATAATCACAGTTGTTTTGGTGCAGGTAAATCTAGTTTATTATTTAACACTGTATTACGAAACAGTTGAGTCGAACGATTTCCCATATGCTCCAACGTCTATAAATAAGAATTTGTACGTCGAATCACAAACAGCTAACAACAGAATCGAAAAATATTTCTTATAATTATAGTAGAGTGAACCACTGGAAGTGGGTTTTACAATTCTGATGTGCTTCCCGTCCACTGCACCCACACAATGAGGAAAGTAGGCCCACTTATGGAATCCTTCAGTTGAGGCAAGCCATAGATCTTTCGAGAGGTCGGGAAAACATTTTGACTTCATTTTACGCCATATGGCAGAGCAAACGTCTCGTATAATATCCGAGATAGTTGATACTCCATTTCTGTCCTGAAAACGTAAGTCCATCATGGATGATCCGGCCCCCAAGTACCTGTAAAAAAAAAGATAAAGCATATGGAGCAAAACTACAAAATTATGCAGGTTACCCACAAGCATACACACGCACGCACACGTAGACATTATAGATAACCAGCTGAAACACCCGGCAACTATAATTTTCATAAATGTTAATAATTGTACTCTGCCTATAACTTTCGCGCAAGTGACAAAGTTTCGTCGCAATCGGATGAACGGTACGGCTGCGCATAAAATACGAACAAAACCAAACAAACATTCATTTTTATATATTAGATATTACAATACTATGGTGGTTTTTGTTTGTTGCAGGGACAATCCTTCAAAGGAAATGGAAGAGGCCAGTTATACCAGAGAGTTATTAAGGCAAAAAACAGAAAAGAGTGGTTCTGCAGCAACTGGTAGGAAGAAGTGTATATCTACTTCGATCAGCTGCGATTCCTAACAACTGACTGTAAGAACACTACTTCTAGTACTGACAATGATGATGATGAAGACAGAAATGAGTTTGATGAAGGAGAAAATTTAGAGCAGGAGGCACGTGAAAAAAACTGCTGAGCGACGGCAAAAAAGGCCACGTGAAAAGAAGAGTCTCGAAGAAGAAGATATCCTATATAACATTTTGAAGGAAAAGTACGCCAGAAAAGACAATTCATCACAGCAAGCCGACGAAGATAGCTTGTTTATGCAGTCTTTAGTACCTGAATTAAAAAAATTACCCAGTCATGCAAGATTGAAAGTGAAATCAGATTTGATGAATGTCATTATTAATGCCCAACAATATTACAGCGCTTCTGCTCGAAGAGGAAGCAAATAGGATTTGCGCCGGTACCAAATTACGCTACGGGGGATCCGCATCACGACCGTGCACATCATGGGACAGTTCAAGGCTACTCTGGAGGACAGTCGAGGTTGTCCGATCAGTTACCAGCTGTGCGCTCGCCAGCGGCCTCCGAGTACAGTGACGAGTCCTTAATATACTTTTCAACAGCACAGGCAGAGAAACAATGAACTTAAAACTATCAGTGGAAGTTTTACAATATTTCAATTTATATTAATACCAGTTAAAATCTGTAAAATGTGCTTTCAATAAAATAATACTACAGTACCTACCTTAATGTAAGAGCAAGTTTTTCCTCTGGTGGGATAGCCTTCCTTGGTATAGTGTCTTTTCCTGTGATTGCTTCTTTCACATTTTCTAGTAGTTCATCAAATGAAGTTTTTGACATTCGAAAATACTGAAAAAACTTCTTCTCAGATTGTCTCAGATCGTCATAAAGGGTGTAACACAATCCTTTCTCCAGCCGATCATGTAGCAGTGGATGTATGTGTAATGAACGTTTTGTCTTCATTCTCCTCCTCCCCTCATTACAAGTACTAACAACAGTTCGTCGTCGCTCGAGTCCATTTCACCAACTAGTCAGTTGGCGACAGCCGCAGTGTGGGACACCAGTGACCCAGGAGTGTTCGCCACAGTCACCGGTGACCGTCACAAGTGTCCCAGTGTGAAACGAGCCTCAAATTCCAGATTTCCACGGCGCTAGCGGCAACAATCATTCGTTGAGGCAGCGACAAACGTCTTACGGCTGCAAGAGACGGAGAATTAACGTAAAAGTCAACGCAGCTTCTACATCACTACCATCTGGATTTTTGAATGTACTCACAGTCAGTAATGTGTCAATATCCAACTATGGTACCAGTTCCGTGATTTTGTGGATAGCGTGCTGGCCTTCAGTGACATCGCGGAATATAGGCGGACGACCGGGTTGCGAGTCGTCCAACAACGTATGTGCAACGTACGTAAGAAAATGAATAATTTGAGCAGTGCTGCTTGAGCGAGGTTTGCCATCCAGCAGCGTTATACAGGATTAGGTAAAAACGTTTGACCAAAGGTGTAGGACGAATAGATAGTGTGAAACATAGGAATTTTAGCAACTAAGGGTCGCAACGGCGTATTTTAGGCTCTACAGGAACGTAACCGTAATCTGTCATATGGGCGTCTTTACTCAAAATGAAAGCTAATTCACAGAAAATGTATACGTGAACACAGTCTTTGGACTAACCAGTCTTCACGGTGAGAACAACATAAACTTAAAGCATCTCATTCCCATGTACCGTACTTAACTGACGTACCAGACAGCACTTCTTTCGAAATGAAAACAATCACATGATCATGTTTCATGTGTTGAAAACGTCAAAGTAAACGAAAATGAGCTACCTCTTAAATAAGGTAAGTATGTCGTAGCTACTGTTCAATCTGACCACCGTTTTCATGCTGCCATAGTGTTGTAAATAAACTACGATCGCTATTAGCCAAAATTAGCTACGTTATGTGTATTCACTTAAAACTAAGGGACATGAGTTCTGTCAAAAGACAGGCCGTAGAGACGAGAACGTTCAGCAGTAACTTGTACCGACACGGCGGCTGTTGTCTTAGCGTTGAGAGACTGCAGAGGATATCGGACATTTGTTTACGTTTTCGGCATGCCGACATCGACACCTTCTTTCGCAGCACGGCTGCAGTCGGCTGGATAAATTTGCTGTTCAGATTTAGCGCGGCAAGAACACCGAGAGCGTGTGTCACAAGAATGTCGCTGTGAGAAACGCCGTTCCCAGTTGTAACGGAATGTTCGGTCCACAACTCTTTTCGCAGCATTTTTAAATTGCACGTATTTGTAATTGTACGCATATATTTTGCTGATGGCCTGAAAACCTAAGAACGGAGGAGAAATGTAATTACGGTGATGGGTCGACCAAACGTTTAGCTTCCGAGAATGATCGATTATGGGAAATATTATCACTTATATCATTTTTCAATGACGAATACTACACTTACTTTCTGTAGGGATGAACGGTCACTTTCGCGATTCGCTTTCACGACCATAAATCGTTATCACTGTATGTGAAAAAACCGGTGGTCGACCGTCACATGACATGTGTGAATCCATACATGATAATTATGAAGCCAGAGGGTGATATTTTGTATATCTCTACCGTTACAATTATTGAACTATTTTTATATGCGGACAGAGGGCAGAAAGGACCACATGCGAACATGACGCCAGCAGTGGTTAGTGGAAGTCAGTATCGTTTTCAGCGAAGAAAATGATACCTAATTTCGTTTGGGAAGAAAGATAACTTTTGCAAGTTTGTCTGTGAAGGCATAACACTAAATGTGGGTTTATGTAGCCTAGTCCCAGTTATGTGCCATCCATCGACGTAATTTATCATGTACAAGTTTACTCGCTTATTACTGTGCTAAATCCAAAGTCTGGCTGGTGGTTGTGCATTTATTATCATTTCTTCCTGTTTCCATTTACGTCAGCAGACAGCCATTACTCGCGATAAACTGCCGACATGTTGGAGCGCTGGCACCAACAATGAATCGCTGTACGGACGGAGCTCCGTGGACTGCAGGAGACGGAGGAATAACGGAAACATAAAGTCAGATTCTCCATTACTGCCATCTGAAGGTCCGATTAAACGTTTCACCGTCAGTATGCGAACCGAAGATGGTTTTACTGTTTCGTGCTTGTGGCGGAACACTGGCCGACGAAGCGTTTGGCAAGTCGTTAAGTGATGTATGTGTAACGTATGTCAAAAATAGGAGCAACTTCAGCAGTGCAGATTGAGCAAGGCTTGCCATCGAGTACCGTTACATATGCCGGACATACGACGTGACAGGAGTACTAACCGCATTTTCAGCTGTTCAATACTTAGCATTTGACAAAATCGAATATGCTTCAAAACTGCAAAATGATGGATTGCTGTGGTATCGACTTTCACATTTAATATACAGTAGCAAAACCGGCATCTGAAATCGCATTGCGAGAATCGATACGAAAGTGTTCACATAACGAACCGGAAATGGTACTCGGAGATCGGTTAATGAAAACCACATTTGCTAACCATAGGTAGTACTTTTAAAGTACGTTTCATATTCTCGTTGGCGCAATTAAAGTGAATATCCACCTATCGTTCCTTTTCCAGAACGGGAAGACAGACAAAAAAAATATTTTTACACTCCACATTCCTCCTCCGTTCTACAATTACAGCTGTATTTGAAATCGTATCATAAATCCTATTTCCAGTATTATACTCTATAGATTGTCCTTCATAGTTGTGTGACAGAATGGCGCCCAAAAGACGTATTAACCTTTTCTGCACTGTTTATGTCTTTGTAATATCTTATTATTTATTTCACTGTTCAACACTGCAAGTCGCATACAGCCATCTGTCGGCCAGCGGCTACACTGCATCCTCCGCAACAGCTTTCTGCATCGCGAGGCGCCAACAGAATGTGTCTTTCCATATCGCTGGTTCGGCGCAAATCACGTATTTTCGTGAAACAAAACAGAGCATCCGTACGTCGAAATCTGTTGCCTGTTAGCATGAAAGAAGGTAACGTGAAATAACTGTGAGCGGGCAAGACTGCCACGTCAGAGAGACAGGCGGCTGCGGTTTCAAATCCGCCTCCGCGCTGTGCCAGAGGGTATCTATCGTATAACGCAGAGAGGCGGCGCGGTGTGAACTACAGATTGCCTTCGTTCTCGAGCAAAGCCGTGGGAAGCGCTATGAAATAAGTATGTAGTAAAACCATGAAATAAGTTTGTTTTGTTTTGCTTTTTAATACACTTCTTTTCGTGTGATTTTCCAACACTACACAGAATATAATTGTTCAAAGAGGAAGGAAAAAAATTATCTGGATATCACGTTGACCGTACTCCCTACAAAGAGTAATTTTCAGCAACTTAAAATAATACGTTTTATTTCTTTTTTTGTTGGGTACTTCTAAAAACATAGCACCATTCGTGGCATGGGGTAACAAGAAGCATAATCAGTTAGGTGTGGCGCTGGAAGAGACGCTATCTTCAGAGAAGGACGTCGTGAGTGACGTGTTGGGAGCGACCGACTGTCTGGCGGATCTTGAGACGGAAAATCTGAACAGCAGCGTGAGGCAAGGGCCGGGCAGTTTCTGTTACGTAGGAAGAGTATCGAGTAATGTGTGGGCGGCGGTACGGCACTCTCTGGACAGATTAAAATCGACGTAACTGATCACTGATTGGGACACGGTACAAGGCACGCACCTCGAAACTGGCAGGGTACGCTAAATTGTGCTGTGGGCAGAGTTTCAGACATTAGTTCGTTGCCCCAAGCAGGGAGAGACTCGAGTGTTTCACTTAAACAGAAACACGGATTGACCTTTGTCTTTTTCGTAGATTACTTTTTGCGTGTATATTACATATAAATGTTATGCACCAATTACTACTGGAGGTGTACCCTGTAAAAGCTGGCCAAGTTTCAAATGTACACGTATTTTGCTCGAAGCTGAGTGTTGAGTGACGAAATACGGTAACTAACGAGTAAGTACTTGGTAAAAAGTATAATGTAAAACTGTTAATAATCATAGCGGTTGTAAAGTATTATACAGCGCGTTCAATTTGATTCTGTTGATACCAAGAAAAGAAGCTGATGTTTCAAAGTGAAAAAATAGCGAAATCATCGATAAAGAGAAATGAGTATATGTGGCGAAACACGTCACGCGTCGTCAACGGAGACAGGGGTTCCATGTGACGTCACACGTCGGTGTGTGCTGCTGCTGTTCGGTTCCTCTGTCTCTAAACGCGCCTCAGCCGCTGTGGTCGCCACTGAGATATCACGAACGACTCAGCTGTCACTACAGCCCTATGATGGAACACATTTGTAGCTAAGTCTTTGTATTTTGTGGTTGTTTATCGTTTTTGCCGCCAAAATTGCACCATTCATTCATACTATGCAGTACGTAATTCGGTTCTCCCTTTTACTAAATATTCAGTTCATAATGTTACAGATGAATTCCTGGTACAGATAATTACAAAATCTTTTTGTGTCGCAATAGGAAATGCTCTGGCTTGAGGGACTGTTTCCTGGATGATTGCATGCTAGAAGACAGATTGCTATCTCGTGTGAGTATTTTGCTAGTACTTTACCTAAAAAAAATACGAGAGTAGTAGTAGTAATTGACAACTTCGTAATGAATTACAGGCTTAGTTAAGTGTAGTTCATAAGAAATAGTTAAGGACAGTTGTGTGTTACATGAGATGTGGTAAGGACGTTAGCTTTAATGAGTTTGTGTGTGGAGGGCGTAGCTTTGAATGTCGATTTGTGTAATGGCTGTTAACTCATACCCCTACGTACTTTACCGTTTAAAATTGTCATCGCATTAAACTACCCGAAACGTGCAGTTTGACTGCTCCTTGCCGCGCTCGTTACTTCTTTCCGTTTTTATTCATTTAGTAGAATCCTTCGTACTTCGGAGAAAAACTGAATGTAACTGTCATCATTCCGTGGCGCCAACAGCAACAATCGCCCGTTGATGCAGTGACGGAGTTGCGTGGTCTGAAGAAGACGGAGAACTAACGGAAAGATAAATTCAGATTCTACATTACTACGGTCTGCGTGTCTGAATGTGCTCACAATCAGTTCAGTGTCACTATGTGAATCTGACGATGGTTTCGTGATCTTGTGGCTCGTGTGGTGGCTTTCCAGTGACGTGGCGGAATATAGGCGGACGACCGGGCTGGAAGTCATTCAGTCAGATATGTGTAACGTACGTGAAAAGAGAATAACATAAACAGTACAGGTTAAGCGATCCAGCACCGTTATACAGGGCGTGGAAAAAATATTTGACCAAAACTGCAGGGGGGAAAGACAGCATGAAACACAGGGATTTGTGTGCGGCAACCACGGGACGAAACTGCATATTCTCAGCGCTACAGGAACGTAATTTAAATCTGACATTCAGATGTCTTTACTCAGAATGATGGGTAACTTACAGAATATGTATACGTAAACAGAACCAATCGTCACGGTGAGAACTTGATGAATTTAAAGCAGAAGTTACACGCATACCGGACTTAGCTGACGTACGAGACTGTCATTTTTCAGAAATGAAGATAATAACGTGTTCATGTTTCATTCTTCAATAGTTCTTTAAAGGGCAAAAATGAATGGCAATTGAGCCACCACTTAATTAACAAAATTATTTGTAGTAAATGTTAAAAGTGATCACCATTTTCATACTGGCGCAGCGCCTTAGATATTCATTTGCAACCTCTAGCTTCTATACTCAGATTCCATCATTTGATACTGTCTTTGTGCCCTACACTTTTGGTCAAATTGTGTGTCCGCACCCTGTATATGCCAGACGGACAGAATGTTGGTCGAATTCTCAGCGAGTCCAGTACACTTAATCTTTGGTAGAAATTGCTAAAAACGGCAAAATGACGGAATGCGTTGGTAGTGATCTGTAACTTTAAAACTGAGTAGACAGTAACTACGCTACGTTTAAAACGCGCTAAGAAAATAGATGTAAAATACTTTTCTTGATTACAGAAAGTCCTCTACTAATGTAGCGAATGTATAAGTATCGTGACAAGAGTGTCAGTCATGTTATTATGGGGCAACACGTGAGACACCACAGAATTTGTATTAATGAAAGTAAAGACTATGCACCGTTGGTCAATTGCCAAAGCATTAAAAACAAAACAAAATTTTTAAATGCGTTGGTCACATTGTTCCTTTTATATCGTCTCTGATTAGGCAGTAATGACTCGGAAACTGTTAAATACGGTGATATTAGCTTCTCTTAGTATCTCAATACATACCGAAAATATATGGGCAACGATCTATTGCACCACGCAGCCGTCGATCAGAATTTAACATTTGCTGCGAATATCCATGTAGCACATTTACTGAGCAGGCAAGGTGAACGGTACCACGTTTACAAGGAACACGACATTCAGAAGACGAAAATTTTGGATATCCCTTTTCTCCAGTCATGTTTACGTATTAAACCTTAATAGGTTTTGCTAGTCTGAAGAAGCCTCCATGTTGCGAGCTGCCGGCCGGAGTGGCCGTGCGGTTCTGGGCGCTGCAGTCTGGAGCCGAGCGGCCGCTGCGGTCGCAGGTTCGAGTCCTGCCTCGGGCATGGATGTGTGTGATGTCCTTAGGTTAGTTAGGTTTAATTAGTTCTAAGTTCTAGGCGACTGATGACCTCAGAAGTTAAGTCGCATAGTGCTCAGAGCAATTTGAACCATTTTGTTGCGAGCTCCATAATTTTTAGGCGTCTGTCCTTGATACAGCGAACTTGTCGGTGTTTATCCAATATGAGAGGAGACATTAAGAAACGGTGGAGGGCATGCATTTCTCACGGATGCCAGTAAAAATATAAGGAGGAGGAGGAGGAGATTGCAACCAAAGGGATGTTCAAAAGTTTTTTCCACGTCCGTTAAAGCTTTCGAAGCGTTTGAGCAACCAAAGTTACGCTTACTGGTACACGGTTTTGAATTAAGTGTAGATACAGGTTGTGCACTTATTTCTTTTGCGGCTGTGTGGTATCGACTATTCAAACACGATGCAGAATGGACGGCATGCTTGACAAGAGGCTACAGAAATGATAACTGTACGTGTTTCCACATTGTAAACGAGTACGAGCCAGTTTTATATATGACCGAAATGTGCTGGAGACCACAGCATCATTTCGGGAAAGAAGTCACAGCGATGTAAACATGTCGTCTGGACGCCTCAGGCGATTCTTTTGCTGAATCAGCAGACAGAGCGATTAATAATTATATAGTTGGCGGCTGTAGCCAGAAGAGTAGAAACCGGTCGAAAAGATGTCCGCCGTTTGCGTTTTCAAAGTGTATTTGACGCATATTAGAGCAAAAATGAGTCACATTAAAATGGAAAAAAATGTTTCTTCAGTACCTTAGTAGTAAGAATTTGAGGCCAGGGTCACTCGATTACAGTGGCAGTGCAGGATCGTATCGATGTTATGACGTCACCATATTGTGTCAGCAATAGACGCCCTGCCGAGACCTGAATATGAGTAGCGACGGGAACAGTTAATTCTGGGAAGCGCGCCATATTTCTTACATTTTCCCTCGTCTGTTACTTGCCTCATCTAAGTGTAACACTTCGCCTAGCGTTTTACGTAAAAATATTTAGAGCACTGTTGTCAACGAGATACACAGAAATACAAGACATTCTTTTGCATAAGAAAAGGGCTTTATATTTTTCTGTCGTCAGAGAGGCCGTACAGATCAGATTTCGTAAAACTTCCAACATGTACAGCGACTGTTCAGTAGAGAAGTTCGTCGAATCATTTACGTCCCGACGTGGGGAAACAGCGTCGCAGACGTCGACACCTTGTCTGGCAGCACGACGGTAGTGATACGGCGCCGAGACAAAGGCGATGGACCTTTCTAAAATACTAAGGTTCTAATTCGACGAGAGCACGGACGGTGTCTGGCGCAAGAATGCCGTCGCGAGAAACTCCGTTCCCAGTTGTAACGGATTTTCCGGCCCACAGCTCCGCAGTAATTTACTGTTAACACCGCATCATTTTAGTTGTCCGTTTATCTGACTCTGACGAATTACAGGGCGGTCAAAAAATGGTTCAAATGGCTCTGAGCACTATGGGACTTAACTTCTGAGGTCATCAGTCGCCTAGAACTGAGAACTACTTAAACCAAACTAACGTAAGGACATCACACACATCCATGCCCGAGACAGGATTCGAACCTGCGACAGTAGCGGTCGTGCGGTTCCAGACTGTAGTGCCTAGAACCGCTCGGCCACTCCGGCCGGCCAGGGCGGTCAGCAGGAAAGAACTGCGATTACGATGATAAGCTGAAGGCTTTTCTTAGCTGTAGTTTAATCGGAAGAGCGTAACACTTCTTACCGTGTTTTCTGTGGATTAAGGGAGACAACACTATGCTGTTTCAGTCCCCCTGACCAGTGAAACTAAAATACAGATTTACCCCGAGTGGGCAAATCGCTTCATCGTCTCGCTAGTACGGACGATCTCCAGTTTGAAAATGGAGATTCAGCCGTTGACAAAAGTTTGTTACCGACGCTTCCTCAGTTTCCAAACAGAGCAGTGCACACACCGAGAGGTGAGTAACATACATGGTAATGAATCACTTCGTTAAATATACTGATCTCAGGTGTCTTTTGTTTTTCTTTCTTGTCTTACTATAAACCTACGGCACAAAAGTAACATATTCTGTGTGACGTGCAGGAACGGCGAAGTACAATCTGTCGGAACAAAGAGGATCTATCAGTTTCTTCTGACCAAAAGAACGCGTAGCTCACACACTACCAATATTTTACCAGTTCTGACTAAACTGGCTCCAAAATGTTTACGTCAACGCGTCGTGCTGAACGAAACAGAAGAGTCGTAGTATGCATTATGCTTGCAAATCTTCAGAGTACAACAGTCGCTTTGTTACGTAAAAGTCAACGCATCAGTGACAAATTAAAAATTCTAGTAGTACACAGTGATTCTAGCACAGCAACTGCGTTTCCGGTGATTGGACGACGGTTTTCAAAGATTACGTGTGACTGTCGCCAATTTCTAGTACAGTTTTCTTGTAAGAACTATTTAAACACGACGTAGAGTGCACAACACATTTGGTGGAGCAAATATTAATCATAAATGTATTCTGTGTCGTCATCAAGGCAGCTTTGATACTGATTTGATACGTGGTCGGAATGTGTGAGATGTCGCAGAACTACTTTGCGGAGGAAGATGCAACTACAACGTTAACACTTTGGCAACAGAAGTTGCGCGATTCGATTGTCGAGGCAGAAATCAAGCGATGGAAGTTTATGCGTTTGGCACTTGTAACCCGAAATGTTCCAAACTACCTATTAGTTATACGTCATCTATATGTTAACCCTTTAACTGCTCTGAACGTGTTAACCTTTTACCTGGTACTCTGAACGTGTCTTAGGAACACTAAACGTATCATCTTAGTGAACAGAGCATAAGGTAGGGGCTGCATATGTGGCGTTTGGAAGGGAAGACGGTCGTAATAAACAGGACACGAGTGCTGAGGTCATAACGTCGCGGTTATGTCTCATGGAATGCGATATATGTAGAACATACGTAAATTCTCCGTAGTAGGTCTATGCATCTGCATATGCGTTTCTAGGGCTGGGCTGACGGCGGTGAGCTGTCGCTATGACGTATCATGAAAGTGCCTGCTAACCATCCGAAACACACGTGAAACAAAAGTTGTTACAGTTTGCCCATTGACGGAGCACTGACGAATGTTTGGACACTCTTTCGACAGGGGGAATTTGAACCCAAACGACAGTACAAGCTACGCAGCAAACAAATTCCAGAATCCTTGGGTTGGATGAAAGTAGGCTATGTCGGTGGTCAGATCTAAAACTCTATAAATGGCGAAAATTTTTGACACGACAGAACCTCTAACCCACTATTATGAATTTGCTCTACTAGTAAAGTTTTCTGGTACGTTACGCTTGTTATCTCGATATTGTGTCGGCATCTGTACCGGATTAAGCAAAATCGTTGCGTTTTATTTCGTACAGAAATAGGACATTACCGATGTTACTTCTTAAAGCATAATGCCACACATAACACGTAGTCCTGAGGAAATGGCCAGAAAACTACGTGCCTTCGCGATATTTAGTCTTCTGTGGAAATGGCCAGCTAAATGAGCCACATTACAACAAGGTGAGGAATTCGTCGAATTACTGTAGTTCAGTCGTTTGTGAAAATAAAGAAATAAGAGGACAGTGACTGAAACGCTTGCTGTCGTTCCACTTGGCCAAACGTAACAAGAATAGTTATCGCATTAACATTGTGACTGTTGGGGAAAGTAGGTTAATTGAATTACTACATGTGTGATACTAATACAACAAGATCAATTGTTGAAATCACTAATTGATTCCAAGTGTAGATAACGTAACTGTCTAATCCACTTTTGAAGAAT
This sequence comes from Schistocerca nitens, assembly GCF_023898315.1. Classification (NCBI taxonomy): domain Eukaryota; kingdom Metazoa; phylum Arthropoda; class Insecta; order Orthoptera; family Acrididae; genus Schistocerca; species Schistocerca nitens. Next base: position 68,322,956 of record NC_064624.1, read on the forward strand.
AGATGTGTGCTCCGTGTATATGTTTACCTCTATGGCCGAACGCATGAAACGTGGTGTGTGTGCACTGTTTCACATGCGCCTACGAGAGGTGTATAAAGCAGTCAGGCGCCGTAAAATAAAGCTTTGGTGATCTTCGTTCTCCCGATCGACGCCGATCAGCAACACGACAAAATAATACCACTGACATGAGCTTTTTCCTTTTCATCGCCTTTTCAGAAAAATTAATTGTTGGCTTGAATGCAGTATTCCTCCTCTCATGTTTAGTGGTTAAAGGCCCTCGACGAATCGTTTTTTATCTGTTGCCGATTAACGAATGCAATTTGTAGAAACAAAAGGTGAACAGCTGGACACATTGCCACGAGCTCAAAATTCGCATCCATGAAAAACAGACGATGCTGTCAAGTTGATTATTACATGTTCACGATGTCTGCTGACAATGTATCCGCTAATCCAACGTACGTGATTAAGACTTCGCCTTGACTCTAGAGGAACTTTTCTAGCCATTATGTCTTCAAAACAATGAGGTGTAAATACGTTCTACTCCTTACCGCTATCCCTATTCCGCAAAACGCGTGTCATCCAGGTAAGCATAATAAAAGTGTCACATGTGTTAATTGGCTTGGATAAAAACATTTTGACGGTATTTTCTGACGATTTCTACACATGTTTTCCGGAAGATTTTCTCACACAATCGCCTCCTTCCCAGGAATGTAGAGTAACATCAGCTGGAGGCAGCTGAGACAGAAGGCCATCCATGAATGTGCCGAGTGCGAAACAGGAACTGTGCGGATGCGTTAAGATGGTAAAACTGGCCAGCGACTGTCAGTGTGACTCACATGTGGGAATGGACACGCGACTCGCAACTGGAGGGATACGCGAGGCTGTGCTGTGGGTACATTTTAAAAATGTAGTCTCTGTGTCAAATATAGATTCACTCTCATTTCGGTGATAAACTCATACATGCAAATTTCTTTGTCGTTCTCATTTACTCCATATAACCGCCATTACTCGCGGGAGAGTTAGAAGTGGCAACAATCCGCGATGCTAACAGCAACAATCAATCGCTGAGGCATTGACAAAGCTCTGTCGGTTGCGGTTGCGAGAGAAATTACCGAAAAAATAAATTCGACTTATCTGTGTATAATATTTCGCACCTTGGTTTCAGAGAAAAATATTTACAGTACTTTTATCAACGCAAAACCGGGGGTACAGACTTTTTTAAATCATAATATTACTTTACGTTTTCTGTTATCAGCGAGGCCACACAAATCAGACTTCGCAACAGTAGTTTCAATCGAGACAGCGGCGTTTCTCCAGACCAATTCGTCGAATCATTTACGTGGCTACGTGGGGCAAAATATTTTAAAATATTGTCGAACTGCCACTAAGGTTTTAACTCGGTAAGAACACGGACGGCGTCTGACGCAAGAATGCCGTCGCCAGCAACTCTGTTTCCAGTTGTATCGGAATTTTATGCCCACAGCAGGTTTCGCGGTAGTTTATTATAAACTCCGTGTCGTTTTAATCGTCAGTTTATATGATACTAACGAACTACAGAACTGGAAAGAAATGAGATTACGAAGATGAGGTGAACGCTTTTCTTATAGTTTCATCGCGAGAGAGTACCATTTCTTATCGTGTTTTCTGATGATTAAGAGAGATATCAGTATGCTCTTTCAGTCTATCCCCGCAAGCGATGAAAATAAAAATAAAAAAAAAAAAACAGGAAATTTACCCGAGTTGATCAACTCGCTTCATCGCCTCGTTAGTAAGGGCGACATCATTTCATGGCGTCTCTGGTTTCGAACCGGAGTTTCAGCTGTGGGCAAAATTTTGCTACCGTTACTAACTAGAGACGCATCCTTACTTCTCAAATAAAGCATTGCATACACAGAGAGCTGGATAACATACACAGAAATCAATGGGAGGAACTTATTTATAATGACTTTATCGTTTTTTTTTTCTTTCTGGTCTCAATCTATACCAGCGCCACAAGACTAACATAGCGTGTGTGACGTTGTGGTCCTCATGGAGGAACGGTTAAGCGTAGCCTGTCGGAACTAAGAGGTGCTATCAGTTTCTGAAGACAAGAAGACAACATAGCTTCATTTGTTAGAAATCTGGATTAGTCTGAAAGCTGCTGCATATTGCCTCCGGAAGCGTATCTGGATGAACTCCGGAACAGTAACTGCAATTTTTGATACTTACTTCGAAGCATCGGTCTGATCGAAACAAAAGTAGTATGCGTCATTCACAGAAATGTTCTGTGCACCTCAGAGGCTTTCCTATGTAAAGTCAGTATATTAAAGACAAGATTCTAATAGCACACACTAGTTTTACCTTAGCAACTGTGTTTGCCCTAGTTGGGAAATGGTTTTCAATGATTAGGAACATGTACAATGCGTGCCAGTTTCTAGTACAGTTTTCTAATATGGACTTTCCGGACACGTCGGAGAGCGGACACCAAACTTCGTATGAGCACCTGCTGACGATGAATTTCTTCTCTATTGTTGTCAAGGCAACTTTCATAGCGATTTTAAACGTGGCTGGAATGTGTAAGAAATCACAGCACTACTTCGCAGAGGAGGAAGCAAACTGCAACAAAAACCCTTTGACAACAGAGGTTGTACGATTCCATTGTCGATGTAGAAAATAAAGTAATGGAAATTTGTGCGTTTGGCGCTTGTAATACTCGTTTTCGTAACGATCCATTAGATGTACGCCATTTATATGTTTTGAGAGTATATTAAACCTGTAGCAGCAGAAACATTACACGATTTAAATGGTAAAACTTAGTAATAGGACAAATCTTTTGCAATACTAAGCATATCATCGTGAGTAAGAAGACTGTAAGTCCAAGCTCTGTCGATGGTAGGGGCTGTATGTGTGGTGCTGCAGAGTCGGCCGTAATAAACAGGACGAGTGTGTCCATGTTGTGACGTCACGGCTGTGTATCACGGAACGTGGCAGGCCGCGATCAGTACAGAATATGTGTACATTTTCTGAAGTAGGTGTCTACATCTCCACATTATGCGTTTCCCGGGCTGGATGGACGGCAGTGAATTATCGGCAGTGCTTAATATGCAAGTGGTTGCAGACTGACACGTGGAACAAATGTTGTTACAGTTTGCCCAGTGACGCACCAATGAGGAATGCTTGAACACTCTTTCAAAAGAAACAGTTTTAACCCAAATGATTGTACAAACCTGTTTAAAATCCTTGCACGCGTTGAAAGTATGGATGCATGTTGGTCGTGAGATCTAAAAGACATTCTTGACCGCTCGTCGTTTCGACTGTCCAAGCGTGTCACATAAGTGGCCGTAACTTTTCCCTGGCTTCACCCACAAGCACAAAACTTTTCCAATGCCATCACGCCATCGACGCTAGAATGTGACATAATTTTCAAGATACGCCAAAGTCCTCCTCTGTTTGTAGTTTATTCGTACTTGAAAAGAAAGTTACGCTGCTAGAAATTCTTGCAAAAACTGGCAACAGGTGCTTGTTTTTCTTTGTGTGTTGTGTTTTATCGACACGTCCGCCACGTTCAATGAGAAACACCGAACGACACAGCGTATGTTCGTATAGTCATGGTGTACTTCAAGAAAGGGAACTCTTCTTTCATCGTTTTAGAGGAAGAACACTTTCTTCTCCTCGTATTAAGGGGCATGAGTTAGTTTTACACACAGCAGCCAACAGACAATGGGGTGCACTAAAGCGAGCTCGCCGAAACCTGTGTTGTAACTGCCGCCTGCTTCTCACTGTTGTCTGTAACAGTCCGAAGACATCGCGTCGGTTGCATCTGCGCGGCCCAACCCTTCGGGGGTTCGAGTCCTCCCTAGGGCATGGGTGTGTGTGCTGTCCTTAGTGTGTTAGTTAGTTTAAGTTGGATTAAGTAGTGTGCAAGCCTAGGGACCGATGACGTCAGCAGTTTAGTCCCATAGGGACCCAACACCACCACGTCGGTTGCATCGACTACAAATGTGTCATATGACTGTGAATAGCTAATGCCTAAGTACGAATACAATCTTCTGTTCGCATCTATCCTCATCCCGTGACGGTATTGGGAAATCGGTTTACGAAATCCGGTTTTGGGAGCCCCTTGTAGGAAGGGGGGGCGGGGGTTGTTACCAGCTGTATAGCACGGAACGAGATGAACGGACTGTGGCGTGGATGGACGCAGTCGGTCCGGCAGTGCCGACACGGACGTAGACGCCTCGCACTCTCTGCTGCACCCTTTCCCTCGCATGCCGCGGGCCGAGCTAGCAACGCCGCCGCATGACGTCAGCGTGTCGTTTGTGGGGGGGGGGGGGGGGGAGGAATGGGGCAGCCGCGCGCCCCAGCTGTCTGTGCGGCCCAGTTCTGGCGCAGCGGCCAGGCGTGTGGCGGCGTGCGGCGCAGTCCCGCCTCTCGGCGAGAACACCAGAGACAGGTGAGGCGGGCAGCGGGCCTCCACTGTGTCACTTGGAAGTTGCGGATGTTGTTCTGCTCGCTTTTGTGTGGCTTGTCGCGTAACGCACGACGCAACTGCTCTTGTTTAATACATTGTCTTACTTTAACAATTAGGATCGATACGAACATTAGGGATGGCGAATAGTTTGTTAAATTAGTGCGTCGAGTGTTTAATAATTTATTACTCGTTATTTATCGCCGTGTTACAGCCGTTTAATCGCTGATACCTTGAGCGAGAATAGCGTGCAACGAACGGAAAATAGCGCCACATTCAGTCGGGCAGTGTTTCGATGTACCATTGTCGATTCCTGCAGATTTCTCGTACCACAGTTGTTGGAAACGAAAACCACGCGTTCCTGGCTACGTCACTGCAACGAAATAACCAATGTTCGTAGAGGACGCAAGTATGCGAAAACCATCAAACATCACTTCGGGCTGAGTGAGTTTCAGTGCGACACGGCGTCTTTTGCCACGGATACCAGCAGCCGTGGTTGTCTGTAATTCTGGACCGCCAGGCGAGAGTGACTGCAGATTGTCTATCTAGCGGCTTGCAGGGCTGACGGAAGTTTATTTTTCAATGTTTCGCTTAATTTGGCCGAATTTAAACATCTAAAATGTAAGCTACTCATTCAGAGGTATAACCTGACGTTACGGCTTTCACACAGTAAGAAAAGTATCACAATTGTATACTTAAGGCGTGTCGCGAGGTAACGTAATGCAAGGCGCTGAAATACGCGAACGTTATTCACCCACCATTTGAGATTGAGCACTTGGCGACTTCGAACACAGGTTAAGAATAATTTCAAAGCGTTCCTAAACTTTTTCTCGCTTACATGCTTAACGTCAGATAATACGGACGTTAACTCGTCTGCCAAGTAATCAGACGTCCGAAGTTGTTTAGTGCATAGGCATTCCGAATCCTGTACTTCACTCGCGAATCTCAACTCGTGGCGTCATGCCGACATGTTTCTGACGATGAAATGCAGCACTTGTGTTTATATCAGTATTTTTACAGTTTTCTGGAATTTAGGTTGTGATGCACGAGCGATCTGTTGCTTTCCCCAACCTACGTTAGACCGAGGCGAAGATTTGGTTGCTTGTTGGCGAATTCTTGAAAATTTATCGTAATGTTTGCGTTTCATGAAATAAAACTTCCTTATTCTTTTTTATCGTTCTGTGACGTCACGTTTCGTTTGTGATTTGCTGATCAAAGAGAAGCGATCACACACCACAATTTTTTTGCTCTATACAAGTCTGCGGCGCCGGCCGGAGTGGCCGAGCGGTTCTAGGCGCTACAGTCTGGAAACGCGCGACCGCTGCGGTCGCAGGTTCGAATCCTCCCTCGGGCATGGATGTGTGTGATGTCCTTAGGTTAGCTAAGTTTAAGTAGTTCTAAGTTCTAGGGGACTGATGACCACAGGAGTTAAATCCCATAGTGCTCAGAGCCATTTGAACCCGACTCTGCAGTGCTTTGTCTGGCTGTCACATGTTATTATTTGCCCGATAAGAGACAAAGCAACGCATGAGAGGTCTTTGAGACGCGTCGTGATCTCTGTGGCTTGTTGTGCAGAAAAGATGTCGCAATCGTGCTTGCGCATTAGTCGTATCTTACGTGACCAAAGAATGAATTATGGTGATTGACTGTCACTTGCCAACTTCTTTATCTGACGTTCAAATGACACAATTAAAGTGCAGTGTAAATTTTTATATACGGCCTACAACGACGACAGAATCTAGATTTAATTTAAGGCATTTCCAGTGGAATATTTCCGAGAATCGAGGTAGATTTGTTATTAGTTTCCGTCAGAGCACTGAATCACGTCGGAATTACATTTGTGGCGGCATTTGCTAATTATATTTGACTGAAACCTATAGCAAATATTATTTCGTTTAGGCAGATACTGCTACAGAAGCCTTACCCTTCACTGATGGTAAGTCACTGTTTGTGAATTATCGGTAGCCACTGACGTCAGATTTACCGACATTTTAGCATGATGAAGTACTGAAAATCTTGAAGACTTCTGAAATGTCATGTATCATTTAGACTACATATCGTCATAAAACGCAAATTTGAGTACCAAAACTATGAAATTGCCAACTTTAACTTCGCAAACACGTAGATCAGCACAGCAACTGTCCAGTTTGCTCGCCGCATCCAATCGCAGCACAGGACGCGTGATGTCACATAAAAGGGACTGTCTTCACACGTGAGGGACAGGATGATTAAACAAAAGTTCCACGAATTTTATGAATAATGCGTAACCCGAAATCTGAGCTCCAAATGGTTCTCACTTTCGTGACACTAAAGTGTGTGTGTGTGTGGTGGTTACCGTTTTTATACTCGTCTATCACAAAATATGCAACGCAATTGAAGCACCGTATTGAAGACCTGTCCAAAACGTCTCGTGAGTAGCGAGATCAGTTGGCTGAATTGTCGGGAAATGTGACGTTGACGGATGAAGAGTGGCCGCAGCCAAAACAGTTTCAGAAAAAGGCCGCCATTTAATCTAGAGTGTGCGGAATTCGCTCTCTGAGGCACACATCGATTGCCCATAATAACGGATTAAGATCGCTGGTGACTTACGAATGTGTACAATGTTTCTGGGTGCTTTTAATTCTTCGTGTGTTCTGTCCACCAGCAGAATATTTGAGCGTGGTGTCTCACACGGTACTTGGGCTAGCAGTAACGCTACTGTACCACTGGGTGCTCATAATCTTAAGTTGAGCCACTCACAGGGGTCCAGTGTGGACTGTAACTATTGTATGGTAGCGAAACTTGGTATACTAAAGCCCCCTTGCGGAACCGATTTACACTGGAAAGGAATTATTTTCGATTTTGGCCACCAAATGGCTCTATCAACGGAAGAAAGACGTATAGAAATGTTTCCATATGTAATGGATTGGCAACGGAACGTGGGCAGGAAGGGTCAAACAAGTGAGAAATGCAGAATGTAGATCTTGTTATTAACCGCCAGCTGCACAATTTGTTCAGTATGAGCACCGAAGACTTCGGCGAGACGTTGCACAACGACAGATTCTCACCTGGTAACTAAAATCGGACTGATTTCCTCCGGCACAAACTGGTTTCGCATTAACGCCTTAACATACCTGCCAAATTTCGTTGCCATACGGTAATTACAGACCACAATGTACCTCGGTGAGTGGATACATTTTACTTACAAGCACCCGGTACTTCTGTGGCTCTCCTGAAGAAAAAAGCGATTCGCGAAAATTTCGCCGTCGCATTTGTGGCCCATTTGGTCATAAACCATTTAGTAGTTAGCCAGTTAAAAATAGTTTGCAGTTGTCTGACTTCCGTCTTGTTTCACCTTTTTGAAGCATCAACACTCCTTAGGTTCTGCAAATACCCGTCTTCCCAGTACAGGCGACTGTCTAAACTGGAGCAGGTCTCAGCTACCGATAGGGGGCGTCGACATTGCCCCGTGGCGTAATGATGTACTCTGTGACGTCATATATACTTACGGATACAACAGAACGCGGTGATGTTTACATGGCTGCTATATTACGTATTTTTTCTAATATAGGTTGTGGTGGAAAAGTGATGTGTTGCATAGCCCGAGGTCTAGCCTGGGTTGACAGGTTACAGTACGGTTGTCAGTTAGCGGAGCCAAAGAAATGGAGTGTTACCGTAACGATAATTCTTGCTGTGTCAGATATTTTATGCACGTTAGATTTCGACGAGTGTTTTATGTCCGTTTTGATGTCGTCATGGATCGAAACACAGTTGGAATGGCAGGTTCAGTATTTTTAGCATTGGGCACAGTTCGTAGCTAGCGTAAACGTACGTTTACACCTCTGTAAATTTGCGTGTGCACAAGACGGACGCAGCCTCTGCACAAAGAGGCATCGGTGCAGCCAGCCTCGTACGCCTGTTGACACGTGGGCGCGGGCAATCAACACGTCCCAGGCGAATACAGACCGTGCTTTCCCGTCCACGGTTTTGTTTCGTTTGCTCCGTTTTGCTGCGTCGCACTATTAAGTTCTAGTCTTTCGTGCGCTTTCAAATTTTTGTTAACCCATTGGCCGAGTGGCCTAATAAGGAACAAATGGATCAAGAGAATATTATCGTGCATACTTATGACGCGGGTTATCGATATCATCTAGTGTGTCTTCTGAATGATATAATGGATAATCGCGTTGAACTTTTTACTGCTAATGTTATGAGGAAACGTGCTTTCCAATGCAGTGGTAACGCGTATCAATTACTAATGGTCTTTTGAATAGTATTCATGTTGATTTGAGACACACTATATAGTGCCTGCTATCTATCGCTGCATTCTCGAAAACAAACAGCATGAGAAACTAGGCTGTAGTAAAATTATAAAGATTATAACATAATTAGAGGAGTCAACCACGAATATGATATGCAAAGTTTATTTACACAAAACCGTAACCGGTTTCCGATTTTCAAAAAAACTGTTGTTAGGTGGCTTTCAAAAGCTGATCAGTACTTGCGTTAACCGTCATTTAAAAGAATATTCGTTTCTGTGCAAAATATCAAAACCTTCACGATCGGTTTTTCTCTGGAAATGTGAAATTATCGACTAAATTTTCCCATGCAGATGACGTCGGAGCTTTGTGTTCGGGCACTACATTACTAGATGGAACGCAACAGTGAACCCAGCTACAGATTCAGTATGCCTTAAATGAAAAATAAACAGGAAGCAGGATCATTCGTGAGTGCTAACGAAAATGATGTACGTTGTCTGTACATGTCATCGATATAGTACGAGTCCATCTGCCCTTTAAAGAACGTTAGGTCAGTTACTCTGGCACTTCGTATCTTGTAATCGGTATTTCAGGTAAGGAAAGGAGCCACTCGATTCTATAAGTAAATTGTCAGTAAGACGTGAATTACAAGTTAATGAATAGCAGCACTGATAGCTCACCATACCTGTTAGAAAACACTATGTTATATAAATATCTCATCATTGTTTTGCAGGAAGAATAAAGCCATTGGCGTATTAATTTTTCATTATTGAGGCTGCACAGAAAGAAGTTCTAGATTTAATTACGGAATTCAAACACACACTTCCTATTAACGATACCTGTGTCTTGGTCTATGAGTTCGTCAGTCAGGTGCGAAATTGCGTTGGGTTGCATGTTCGTACTTACTGAATAGTGTACTGGAAAGGAGTTATAAAAGTCGGATACAAGCAGGCATATACTCACCATTTACGTACGTCATCATTGATTGCTTACGGCAAGATGGCAGATGGTAATGTACGCAGTATAGGTAGTAGCATTGAAGTCACTACATAGTTTTGGCACTGTGTGATTAGTTAGTACAGAAGTGCTAGTACATTTTGTGATTGAAGTATTAGGCGCTGCGGTGATTAATTGGAGATGCACAGAAGTACTTTTATTCCTAACATTATCAGGAGAATCCTTGGAGGCAGGTTTTGTGTGCAAATATTATCTATATTATTAAAAGAATTTGTAAATACAACATTGTCAGCCTTTACGACTAATAATTAAGAGAACTTTTGGCCTCACATGAAAATAACAACGGGATCGAAATCATGAGTTGAGTCGCTCAGTGACAATACCGTCACAGCAACGCAAGACGACACAGGAGGCGAAATACAGGGCTACCAATAAATCATTCACTGGTTTCCAGAATTCTACATTTTCCGAAATATTATCCACCTCAGCGAGTTTAGACTGTGCCGAACAGCTGATCTTACGAATGCAGCGCCTTGTGAAAATGCCGAAAAGGCGAGAGAAGAGTTTTCGTATGCTGGAATGTGCGGGATATTTGACCAAATGTGGCAGCTTCGGCCGTGGAGGAGGGTGAGCGAGATTTTTGTACAAAGAAGTCAACAGCAGCGACAAGCCGCGAACTCTGAATACCGCAGCAAAGTGTGTGGAAGACCGTGCGTCGGCTGTTACACTTCGAACCGTACCGTCTGCAGCCCGGAAGGTTGCGGCCGGCGCCTTCAAATTCGCGCCACAACGGAGGGAGCACTGGAGGATGAACCTCCATGCTGAACCTCCATGCTGATCTTCCGCGACTAAGCAACCTAGAATTTATCTGAAAAACTTAATCTCCGCAATATGAGTGTGGGCTACTGAAAATCCTCATGAAATTGCGGCGCATGAACCAGATTCGCCGATGGTTAATGTTTTCTGCACAGTGTCACAGACAAAGCTTGAATGGGCCGTTTTTATTGTGTTCGCCACACTCTCACATGGCGGAGATAAACATTTTCAGATAAATGCGAGGTTGCTTCGTTGCTGAATATGAGCATGGGGACGAAATGTCCATCCTCAACCGGTCCGTGCGTTGTGGCGCAAATCTGAAGGCGCCGGCTGCAGCCTTCTGCTTTTAATAGTTGTGAGAAATGCAGACGGCGTGGTTCGATGTGTGACCGCCGACGCACGGTGCTCCACACACTTTGCTGCGGTATTTATAGAGTTCGCGGCTTGCGCCTGCTGTTGACTTCTTTGGACCGCGTACAGAAATCTCGTTCACCCCCCTACACGGTTGCAGCTGCCACATTTGGTCAAATATCCCGCACATTACCACACGAGAAAAGTCTTATCTCGCTTTGTCGGCATTTTGGCATTGCGCTGCGTTGTTAATGTGAGGTGGTCAACACAGTTTAAACTCGCTGAATTTGCTGTTATATTCATGCTCCAATCATATTTCTACAAGCAATATTTCCGAAAATTTAGAATTCTGGAAACGAGTGAATGATTCATGGCAGCTCTGTTTTTCGCCTTCCGTCGGTCATCTTCCGCTTCTGTGGTAGTATGGCCACTGAGCGACTCAACTCATGGTTTCGATCCGCATGCTGGTTTTATGTAATGCCAAAAATTAGTTCAATTTTTAGTCAGATCGGTTGACAATATTGTATTTACGAATTCTTTGAATAACGTAGGAAATATTTTTACAGATAATCTGCCTCCAAGAACACCCCCGACAATGTTTACAAACAAAATACTTCTGTGCCCTTACTATTAGTCACAGCAGCGCCTAATATTTCTTTCACAGAACGTGCTTGCACTTTGCCCCTTCCTGACCACACAGCGCCGACACTGAAGGTACCGCCTCTGATGTGTACTGTGTACGTTATTGTCCGGAATGTTTCCGTAAGCAATGAACGATTACGTACGTAAATGGTGAGAATATGCCTACTTGTATCGGACCCATAATACTCCTTTCTGGTACACAACTTATGTACGTACAGTCATGCTCAAAAGTATCCGAACGAACTGAATTGCATTTCGCCTGAATTGCATGCAACCCGCATAACGCAGCTGTTTAGCAGGTCCTCTAATAGCCTCGCAGTACAGTCGTTTGACCGTTGAAAATGGTTCCAACAAGTCACCACATGGAAACACTGCTCTGTATCGCAGTAACTCAAGATGTAAAGTAATACCACGACACTACAAATATTAGGCAACCCCTTGTCACATATAAACTGTCGTTAACGCTTGTAAGCTCACATTTATTACAAAAAATGACATACCTCAAATGTTACCACTCTCATTGTTACGTCGGATAGGTAATGCACGCAGTAAGTTCGTCATATTCATGATTTTTTCTTCACAGTAACATACCGTACTTACTATTTAACGCAAAATGACATTAAAAATTTAAGTTATTCACGAGCAGCTAGTTGAGAATATCTATGAACTTCAAATGACACGACGAACCGTCTCGTTCTGCATATGGGTTCAAACCCAGGTCATGTAGACTAAGCAAAGATTTCGTGACTGACGTAAACTAACAGTCATTACTGACTAGGCGTACAGAGAGTGATATACCTCGATTTTAGACAGTATCAGTTAGCAAATATCAACTATAAATTACATAACGTAAACATTTTTAACGGACACGGATTCCTACCCAGCATCTATTGTCCTTGTTAACGAACTACGAGAGATGTTAAATATTGCTTCTTCACATGTAACTTATTTGAAATGCCGTGTCGTGAAGCTTTGTGTTGGACTGGAGTTCGAACCCAGAACCTATTCTCAACAACATTTGTCACTGTCACCCGCCTACTCCTGTTCCGCTCGCGAATGTCGTGTGGTTGGGGCGATCGTCGGCAAGGCCTCTTATATTGGCTGCAATTCCTCAACTTTTCTCGTCGTGGTCATTTCGCTGCAACCCTGAAAGCCTCGAGGAGACGCGTTGGCACCCCACTTTTTCAATTACATGTCACACGTCCTGTGGATACATTCAGTCGAGACCGTTCATAGCGACATCACTTTTAACGACTTATTGGCTATAACATCGAAATCTAATGGTTCTATCTAACCGTACATGAATGCTGTATTTAGGCTATAATACAGGAATCGAATGGTCCTATCTAAACCCTATATGAACGCTGTATTTATAAAGTCCCTTAGGACGTCTCTTTTTGCGACTTACCGAATAAATCTACGTATTTTTGTTCCATTTTCGGACAGAAGTATCGGCTGTAAGACCCAATGTTAGTTTTTTTTTCTGTTGCTTATTTGGGGAGGTAACTCTTATTTTCAAACATTCGATTTCTGCAGATTTTTGGTTTCAAATGAGGCGTCACAACGAAAACATCGTCAAATGCAAAGTGAGTACGTACATCTTAGATGCTAAAAGCAAACTATTGTAACAGATTACGTTAAGTAGGGCAGTATCTTGTAGTATGTGTTACTGTACAGCATGTAGTTCAGGATCGCTGACAAGAGATCAATTTTTTGCATTCACATGATACAATTGTATCGTCAGTTGTTTTTCTAATCAATTGAGGAGTGAAAATTTTTTTGATTGATTCAGATACTTCTTTCCCAAGTGTACTTCTTCGCTGAGGTTTATGGGCCAAGTTCGCAGAACCACTTTTACATATTCTTGGAGCTGCTTCTGGATGCACTCTACCAGAACTTGTAGCATATTGGGAGTGTTGTCGTGTGCATTGCTTCTTCATTGCCCCCACCCCTCCCCGTATCTTCTTTATTTTTATTCTCTTCAATCTCTGTATAATTCGACTCGAAATCCCTTAACTCTGATGCTTGTTCGTCTATTAGATGTTAAGCGAAAATTTCCGCCTCGTTCAGGTCTCTATGACTCATTGTAGAAAATCTTCCTCAAAAGAAACACGTTTGCTCAACTGTGACAAACTGCTAATAATAATGGTTAGTCTATAAATCATCCATGAAAATGAAACTAAGCAACTAGACATTCAACAGTGGGCCATCAAACTGGCATTCTGGGTTGCCAAATGAAATTTAGACCGAATTAGAATTGCGGTCGCAGGTGGCGTCAACCCAGTGCAAAATATGCCCTTGGGCACAAAAGTTAGAGTTTTTTTTTCGTTATTATTTCCCATTTTCAAAAGAGATGATGGGCGATCTGTTATGTTAAAATGTGTGGATAAAAGTCGTATTTCAAGATCGCTAAAACTCCTCTACTGATTACTAGTTTCAGATCATTGACGAGACTTCTTCAGATCTAAAATACAAAAAGGTAGCATTAAAGAGGTCAACTATAGCATAATACGTTTTATGCTTAAAATTCCATTCACACGCAAAAGTAGTAATATTCATTGGTACGTATCAGCCACCAGGCATTACACAGCGTTATAATCTGTTGAGCTGAATTGCTCTTTTTGCCATGCACACACTGAAAAATTTTATATACCGTGACAAAAATAATGACATGAAGTGCATTTGGTAAGTGGTGTACAGCTTTAACCTCAGCTAGTGCTTGATTTGTAAAAAACAGGTTCCGATACTGCGACCTTCCAGGGTGGCAGGGGGGAGGGTTCAGGTTTGTGTTTCTGCAATTGACCTCTTAAGACGGTACCTATGTGTACCGTCACAAACCAAGCACTGAACTTGCCAAAAGTAGGTCGTACTGGATACGCAGTGTGCAACGTCAGCCATACAGGTCCACTGCTCATAATGCCACTATTGTGTTGGAATGCACAGACTCTGACAGAGGTAGCCATCACTCGGTCCATGTGCGGATGTAGATATGGCCCGTCACTCGCAACGCTACAGGAACCAGGGAGTGGCTGTACTACGGCCGTTAGGGAACTGGCCGCGTATGTAATGTATATATGTGTGTATGTTTTAACTACACGAAAGCGCCGACTGCCAGATGGCTTCGCTAACCATGGAGTGTGTAAGCTCGATTCACAAAAATCTGCTAACGCTGTTGACATCAGTTTATGGAGAGGCGGAGTACAGGCGAATTTCACAATGCTATATATTTACTCATTTTCATGTGTAAAAGAATCCTTTATTGATTTCAAAATGTAGGAGAACATAGGATGTTACTTTATTGACGTCATTTTCGTCGCATCAGTTCACCTTGCTACCAGATGATGGAATGGAAACAAAAGCAAAGTAAGGATTTGCTCAGAATAGTCCTCTTACATAAAAACTGACACTTTAGCCTCAGAAAACGAAGTAGGGCAAAAGTGCAACAAGTAGTAGACAGCAGAGTTTGACTATATAAAATTACCTGTTAAGGGCAAGCGTTAGTCAAAGTAAAAACGGCACCAGTCATAGTTGTAGAAGTGTGTCTGTACTCTGGCAACCCGTTAAAAGCGTCAGTGAACTACAACCGACGTGGCACAGTACAGAACCGTTTCACATAGAGATGAGCGTACGGCGTAGATAAACATTCCACGTCTAGATGTATTTTGACCAGTGTCGTTAGATGTGGCCGGGTTGCTCATCCGGTAACAAGTTAGGGTCAAGGTTGAAAGGTGGCTACACTGAGCCACAGCGCCGGAGATCGCGCCAGAGAGTTTTGATTAGCCGCCTCCACTGGCAGTGATTATTGAGATGTCGTAGTGGGCAGTGCCTGTCGAGGACTCGTAGTAGTCAGTTCGTGTTGAGATGTGTTAGTGGGCAAGGCTTGTCGAGATGTTGTAGTAAGGAGTGCTTGTTCCATGTTTTATGCAGTTGTTTGATGGGATAGACAGCAGATGGTTCGAATGGAAATACTGTAATGATCAGAGTGCTTTTCGTTAATATATATGACGGTAAAATATTGCGTGTTTTTTTCATTATTTCCATGTTTTAAATAATGCGTCATTACAGGTTCAGTCAACAAAGCATCTGGCTTGTGTTCTTGTATTAGAGTGTAATTCTGGTTTTCTTGAGTAATTATGGTATTTCTATTTCCATTAATTAATTCAGTATAAATGATATTTAAAATTTCTTGTGTTGTTGAAGAAGAACCGTGCCAGATACATACGTTGAGTCATACTTCCACACACAGAACAGTTATACTTGTGCTTTGGTTTCGTAGGTTTTATAGTTGCTGGGGACTTAATTAATTAATTGTGTTAATGAAAATTTCCATTTCATTCTTTGTTATTGTTCTATGCAGTCAGATAGCGTAATAATACTAGTCAGGGCCAACCGTTTACGAGACTACGTAATCGAACAGACAGCTACTAAATCAAAAAATTAAAATTATTTGCATTCTATCATAATTAAGCCCCCATGCACGTGGCGACCCTGCCAGGATCGTTCCTTGGAATTCTTCTGATTGTAAAAATAGTAGACAGTAGCATTGTTGTAGTAATTTGTAGTTTAGTAATTATAGTCTATTTTGCATGTGTAGATTTGGTAATTGTCATTCTTCTAATGGTATTTTTATTTTGCAAAATTTAATTTTGTTATCTTGTATACGGGTTTGACAATTTTGTGCAGTTAGGAAGATTTCAATTGTTTGTTAATCGTGTTTGAGGGAAACATTTCGTGTGAATGGTATTGTTGGAGATAAAGTGTCATTGTGTGTAATTTTCATATAGTGACGAGTTTTGTATGTTTTGTAAATGATTACGCGATCGATGAAAAAGGCAAAAATGATAGATAGTGAGAATGACAAAATTGTTGACATGGCGAACTCGCCAACACAGGAGAACAGTATGATGAATAATGAAGTGGAAAACAATTTAATAAGTTGGGAAAATAGTCCGGAACCATTTCAAAATTTTTCTCAATCAGAAAATTCACAGAATACGAGATTAACGATAGAAGATTCTGAAATAGTATCGAACACAGATAGCTTTACAGCTATGACGAAAGAAGTTGGTTTCGCGGGAAATGTTAGGGGCGAAAAGAATTTCGAACCGGCTATTATGGAGCAGTTGATGAGTGCAATATTAAATTTGCGATCTGAATTAAAGACTGATAGGGGCACAATGGAAACACGGTTAGACTCACTGGGATCACAAATGGGAACAATGGAAACACGGATGGGAACAATGGAAACGCGGTTAGGATCTGAATTTAAAACAGAGATGGGAACTTTGGCAACACGTTTAGAAACTGATATGGGAACAATGACAACACGGTTATGCTCACGAATAGGGACATGTTTGAAAGATACGAAAGATGAATCAAAGAAAGAAATTAGAGAAGAAGTACAACCGATTTTGAAGGCTCACAATAATAGCTTAATTTCAACAGAAATCAGACAAGAGGAACAGGACAGAGAACGGGAAGAAAAAGATCGCGTGATAGTACAAAATTTTTCAGAGTTAAATTTACAATGTGCACACGATAATGAAGAAGTATTTGAAAGAATCGAGGAATCCGTACCAAATGACTTAATGCAACAGTGTGAACAGTCAACTACTAATTGTGACAATACCGAAACCCGAGTTGCGACACTTACGGAAGACGTAAACTTATCGGAAAGAGTTGAGATTTCAGATAAATTGACAAGTCTTAGCTTAAATGGGGACAGAGATTTGGATGATACAGCTCCATTACCATTTGCAGAAACTGAAGAGTATCAGAACATAAATAAACATGTTGAAAATCAGGGAAAAATTAATGAACGCGTTAAAAGGGAAGTTGGGGCATTACAAAAGCAAGACAAATATATTGAAGGCGAAATTGTAGGAAAAGACAGCAAAAGAAATTTGGAATCACAGTTAGCGGAGGGGTTTGAAGACAATAATTTGTTTCATTTACGGGATGCAACAAGGGAGCGCCAGGCGCTCGAACTTGACAATAATCGACATTGGGACTAGGACAGACGCGGTAGGTCTTTGTCGCCACGAGGCGAAAACTTTGACTATAAACACTTTTTGACTGTTCGGAAATTTAAGATCTTTCGTAATTCTAAGAATGAGATACATCCATGTTCATGGTTAGATCAATTTACGTACGCACTTCCACCAGATGTGCTACAAAGTCACAAACTGGAAATTATGTGCGGCTATTAAAGTCCTCAGGGATTCACTATACTAAGTGAATATGTGCCGTAGCGTTCACAGGGCCCCGAGCTGTAGTGGTGCTAATTCCCTTTTAGTTTTCTGCACAGCTGCCTACTCTTTCACTATTCTTTGCATCTATAAAAACAACTCTTCTACTATCCATCTATCTAGACAGTAGGTAAAAAATAACCGGATTTGACTGTTTTACCCAAAAGTGACTTTGGAAATTACCGTTTGGACTTACTGTATCTTCATCAGCATTCATTCGTAGCTTAAATGAAATTTTACCTGTTTATCTTAGTAACAATATTACTTCATATGTTGACGACATTCTTATTGCTAAACGTTCCTGGAGTGAGCATAACAAAATTTTGGATTCATTATTATGTATTTTTGCAAGAGTTGGCGTTACAGTGAACTTGGAAAAATCTGAATTTGGTCGTTCTCAGGTGAAATTTCTCGGTCACATTATTTCTACAGAAGGTATTCTCCCTGATTCAGAGAAACTAGACGCTATTCGTAATTATGCTGTTCCTACTACAAAACGTGATGTTCGTAGTTTCCTTGGTGTCTGTAATTTTCTTAGACGCTTTGTTAGATTGGATGATTTGGCCACACCTCGTTTACACATTTCGGTTATGCGCACTTTGGTCCCAGAAAATGCTTTCATAAATTACGAGAAAATTGCTACTTCAGTAATATGAAAAAACGTATTCGATCTGTTCTTGCCAAATGCAAATTATGTCAACAGGCAACGTTAAAATTTATGTGGAATGACATACTTTAGAGAAACTAACAGCTACATGTAAACATGCGGAGAATGCAAGGATACCGCGCTGTGTTTTGGCGGCGGCACGTACTCAAAGCAACAGTGAAGTCTGCGCGCTGCACAAGGCAATCGTTGACCACAAACAATCACTTCCTATGTCACGCGCCTACAGCTGATCGAGCGCTCAGTGCGAATGCACTGACAGACGTAAACAAATACACAGTCTAATTTCTCCGACTAAATTCTGTATAAAGCTATGGTGACTTTATAAATTATGTTATTAACGTTCAGTATTTTTCAGGATACGGTTGTATAAAATATTTAAGACCTTCAGGTAAATTCTGTGCATGTCCGACGTTAAGACGACTTGCTATGGAGAAAATTTCAGGAAGAATGTAATTTCAAAGAAAAAAGTAAGAAACTAAAAAAAGGTAACTATTAATTGAGTTTATTTTTCAGATAACATATTTCCACTTAGGTACGTACTTTAGACTAATTTGCTGCTTGCGATTACGTGATTCATACTTTGTGCTAAATTTCATGTTCTATGAATTTACTTGTGAAGCGACGTGCTTACGCACATTAACTGACTTTGACGATGATTGATTAATGAACAGGCTTGTTATTTGTATATATTATGCATCGCTTGGCTGCACTCCTTTTTCACTGATGTCATATTTTTCTATTATGTGCCTGCTGTGCTTATTTATTTAAATTATAATTGTCACCTGATTAATTGTGCTGACTGTAGTTAGGTATGTAGGTTACACTTTGTGATTTATCTGCTTGCGCCTTCATGTTTACTTATTAAGATTACATATGAACATTTATTTGCTTATGCTGAATGATGCTAATGACTTGTTTATTACGTAAGATATATGTTTGCTGCTGTGCGTATGGATTGCATATTTACACATTTCCCTTTGTTGTCATAACTACTCTTTAATTTGGTGTATAGAAATGCTGATATACTGTGTGCGAACGTGGAGTTTAGGTCACACTATGGTATTAATTATAGATTGTTCGCTTGGCAGAGCCTTGTTGTAGCAATTGTGCTGCATCCACTTGTTGACATACTGTTCTCTACTGGTATATTGTCGCGCTATTGCATGTTTTGCTTACGCTCAGTGCCTTATATTTTTAAGATAAGAAAATGAACTGCTATAATTGTACGAACGACATTAGTACAAGAAACTTCATAGAAGTCACATGAGCTGGAGGTTTTATGGAAGCTGTATAAATTTACGCTAATAGGAAGGAAGCTAACGACATGACATACCAAAACTAGGGTTAGACCATTGACAGTTATTACACTGCATTCTTCATGAGCAATTGAAATAGGAAGTGACACTCGACACAAAAAATACTCCACATGTTTGTTTCTGCCATGATTCTTGAAGTGGTGTACACACTGTGAAATATTATGATCATTCACACTCTGTAATCATACTTACTTACTGAAAGTTATTCAAACTAAAGTCTGTTAGAGGTCATGTATGCATTTCTTTTATTTAATGATGGACAAGGAACCAAAATGTATCTTATAATTTATAATGAGTAGAAAATTTGGGTCAGATGGATTGCACAGAGGTTGTGTGTGGACACTGTGTCTTCGGATTGTATGGGATGCTGAATTGAAGTTGCACTAGGATTTTATCTGTACTTGTTCGAGGAGACTGACTAGAGGAAAGAGTTGTTATGGAACTGAAATGATATTGGCGATAAGGTTTATATGTATCGACGTATTGAAGAGGTATTATTGATGATAAGGTTTATATGTATCGACGTATGAGGTATTATTGAAGTATTGAGATTATGTGATGCTGATGATTATTGGAGTTTGGTGGATAAGAGTAAAGTAAGTGAGGAACATATTTATTTGGTTGGTCTATATGGAACAAGGAGGATGAAGATGGCAGACTAGAACACTCAAGTAGAAGGAAGATTGTCTACACACACACTTTGTTAAATCACTAAGCAGTATATACTTTTTTTTTTTGGAGAGAGGAAGTAATTGCATATCTTGGCTCACTGACAATTGTTCAGCAACCGTACATTTTGATCTGGCTTGGCAAACATTGGTCTTGACATGATGACTATGACGTTGACTAACTATTATTGACTGTTATACATTGCTGCCACTACTACTTGATACACATGATGAACATTAAATTTTGACAGAATTACATTTACACAGTTAACACTATTCAACTACACAGTAGCACTAATGTGGATGAAAAATGAGTGAGTGTGTTTTGTGTGTTTCCCTTTTATAATCCCAGAGAAGTGATCCCAACCTATCTCCTAAATATTATTTTACTTGTTTGTTGTGGCTTGCACTGACACCCATAAATATTATAGGTTTACTGCTATTTGTGTATTGTAATAGTTAATATGACAATTATCTGATATCATTTGTGTGTTTATTATTATTTGTATGATGAACTGTCTAATTAGTGATAGTGAATATTATGGTCTGTTACCTGCACTTATTCAACATGGTGGATGCCACCTGGACATGTTTAATTTCTGCTGATGAACTGTGTGATTAGTGATAGGGAATATTATGGACTGTTATTTGCACTTTTTCTACAAGATTGGTGCCACTAGGACATGTTTAATTTCTGCTGATGAACTGTGTGATTAGTGATAGGGAATATTATGGACTGTTATTTGCACTTTTTCTACATGATTGGTGCAACTAGGACATGTTTAATTTTTGCTGATGAACAGTATGATTAGTGATAGTGAATTTTATGGACTGCGGTCAGCACCTGGTCAACATTACTGGGTGCCACTGATGGACTGCTTCTACCGACATGATGTCACTTGTTGCTGTGTGCACCTGCTCAACATTGCTGGTGCCACTAATGGAACTGCTTATACTGTAATGATGTCACTTGTTGGTGTCGGCACCTGCTCAACATTGCTGGGTGCCACTGATGGACTGCTTCTACTGAAAAGATGTCACCTGTTGATGTCTGCACCTATTCAACATTACTGGGTGCCACTGATGGACTGCTTCTACTGAAATGATGTCACTTGTTGGTGTCTGCACCTGGTCAACATTACTGGGTGCCACTGATGGACTGCTTCTACCGAAATGATGTCACTTGTTGCTGTGTGCACCTGCTCAACATTGCTGGTGCCACTAATGGAACTGCTTATACTGAAATGGTGTTACTTGTTGGTGTCTGCACCTATTCAACATTACTGGGTGCCACTGATGGACTGCTTCTACTGAAAAGATGTCACCTGTTGATATCTGCACCTGTTCAACATTGCTGGTGCCACTGATGGAACTGCTTATACTGAAATGGTGTTACTTGTTGATGTCTGCACCTGCTCAACATTGCTGGGTGCCACTGATGGACTGCTTCTACCGAAATGATGTCCCTTGTTGGTGTCGGCACCTGCTCAACATAGCTGGGTGCCACTGATGGACTGCTTCTACTGAAAAGATGTCACCTGTTGCTGTGTGCACCTGCTCAACATTGCTGGTGCCACTAATGGAACTGCTTATACTGAAATGGTGTTACTTGTTGGTGTCTGCGCCTATTCAACATTACTGGGTGCCACTGATGGACTGTTTCTACTGAAAAAATGTCACTTGCTGTTTTTTGCACCTGTTGACCATTGCTGGGTGCTACTGCTGGAACTGTCAACTACTTGTTTCTTGGGCTATGGAAAGCGTTTATGTGAATATTTGTATAAACTGATTTTTTGTGTATTACTGTTTGTGAAAAGTTATGAGACTCTTACCTGCACATATTCGTCATTGATGACGCTATTGATTGAACTGTTTAACCACATAATACTTGTGTAAACTATTATGTAAAGTCACATGTATGAAAGAATTTGTATTGCTTACTGTATTTTATATATTAGGTTATTGAAAGGTCAGTGCAAAGCCAAAATTTTATCTAGTTATATGATATTTACGCATTAATATTATCTTTTATTTTTGTCTGTATTTTTTTGACGAATTTGGTTGTATTTTCACCACCAATGCTGGCAAAAATACCATCAAATTCTAGCCCGTGGAGGATGGGCATATGAAAGGTGGCTACACTGAGCCACAGCGCCAGAGATCGCGCCAGAGAGTTTTGTTGAGCCGCCTCCACTGGCAGTGATTATTGAGATGTCGTAGTGGGCAGTGCCTGTCGAGGACTCGTAGTAGTCAGTTCGTGTTGAGATGTGCTAGTGGGCAAGGCTTGTCGAGATGTTGTAGTAAGGAGTGCTTGTTCCATGTTTTATGCAGTTGTTTGATGGGATAGACAGTAGATGGTTCGAATGGAAATACTGTAATACAGGTTCAGTCAACAAAGCATCTGGCTTGTGTTCTTGTATTAGAGTGTAATTCTGGTTTTCTTGAGTAATTATGGTATTTCTATTTCCTTTAATTAATTCAGTATAAATGATATTTAAAATTTCTTGTGTTGTTGAAGAAGAACCGTGCCAGATACGTACGTTGAGTCATACTTCCACACACAGAACAGTTATACTTGTGCTTTGGTTTCGTAGGTTTTATAGTTGCTGGGGACTTAATTAATTAATTGTGTTAATGAAAATTTCCATTTCATTCTTTGTTATTGTTCTATGCAGTCAGATAGCGTAATAATACTAGTCAGGGCCAACCGTTTACGAGACTACGTAATCGAACAGACAGCTACTAAATCAAAAAATTAAAATTATTTGCATTCTATCATAATTAAGTCCCCATGCAAGGTTCAAGGTTGAAGTCTCATGTAGGACACGAAAATCTGACCGGTTGACGACTGGGCAGGTAGATCGCCATCGCGAAACAGTTGACTGCCGTCTAGTGATGGGGAGCTCGTGAATGAGTCGTTCAAATGAACGCTACACTCCAGTCAAGTGTGAACTAACCACTCAATTTCAATTAACTGGTACTTCAAATTCTTCACAGATAGCGCACTCCACACTTTTTCTAGTTCACTCACTCTCCTGCCCTCTCCCACTACATCGGCGCTACGTCACTCATTCTCCCTTCACTTCAGTCCTCCGTCTACTGCCTGTCGACGAATCGGGCGGTGTTTGTGGGGAACGACAGGTTTAGGAAGGGTTGGGGAGGTGAGGGGCGAGGGGAAGGCAGCGTCAGCTGCTTCTTGCAGTGCTGACAACATTACCCGTGACTAATTGTGCAGTTATACTTTGCGTCTACGGGTAGCCTACCATTGGCAGCACTTGCAGATAAATGAATATTAAAGATACAAACGAAGAGGCTGGCTGTGTGAGCACGCGCAGCCAACATGAAAGTAAAATGCTTACGTTCTGAGTCTGGAACTGAAGCATCAGTCGAATCCACGCTTGAAAGATAATCGTTCATGTTGGATTGTTTATCTCGTACACATTATTGAAATAATTACACTAAATGTCAATTTAAGGATTGCCCTAATTATACACTCCTGGAAATTGAAATAAGAACACCGTGAATTCATTGTCCCAGGAAGGGGAAACTTTATTGACACATTCCTGGGGTCAGATACATCACATGATGACACTGACATAACCACAGGCACATAGACACAGGCAACAGAGCATGCACAATGTCGGCACTAGTACAGTGTATATCCACCTTTCGCAGCAATGCAGGCTGCTATTCTCCCATGGAGACGATCGTAGAGATGCTGGATGTAGTCCTGTGGAACGGCTTGCCATGCCATTTCCACCTGGCGCCTCAGTTGGACCAGCGTTCGTGCTGGACGTGCAGACCGCGTGAGACGACGCTTCATCCAGTCCCGAACATGCTCAATGGCGGACAGATCCGGAGATCTTGCTGGCCAGGGTAGTTGACTTACACCTTCTAGAGCACGTTGGGTGGCACGGGATACATGCGGACGTGAATTGTCCTGTTGGAACAGCAAGTTCCCTTGCCGGTCTAGGAATGGTAGAACGATGGGTTCGATGACGGTTTGGATGTACCGTGCACTATTCAGTGTCCCCTCGACGATCACCAGTGGTGTACGGCCAGTGTAGGAGATCGCTCCCCACACCATGATGCCGGGTGTTGGCCCTGTGTGCCTCGGTCGTATGCAGTCCTCATTGTGGCGCTCACCTGCACGGCGCCAAACACGCATACGACCATCATTGGCACCAAGGCAGAAGCGACTCTCATCGCTGAAGACGACACGTCTCCATTCGTCCCTCCATTCACGCCTGTCGCGGCACCACTGGAGGCGGGCTGCACGATGTTGGGGCGTGAGCGGAAGACGGCCTAACGGTGTGCGGGACCGTAGCCCAGCTTCATGGAGACGGTTGCGAATGGTCCTCGCCGATACCCCAGGAGCAACAGTGTCCCTAATTTGCTGGGAAGTGGCGGTGCGGTCCCCTACGGCAATGCGTAGGATCCTACGGTCTTGGCGTGCATCCGTGCGTCGCTGCGGTCCGGTCCCAGGTCGACGGGCACGTGCACCTTCCGCCGGCCACTGGCGACAACATCGATGTACTGTGGAGACCTCACGCCCCACGTGTTGAGCAATTCGGCGGTACGTCCACCCGGTCTCCCGCATGTCCACTATACGCCCTCGCTCGAAGTCCGTCAACTGCACATACGGTTCACGTCCACGCTGTCGCGGCATGCTACCAGTGTTAAAGACTGCGATGGAGCTCCGTATGCCACGGCAAACTGGCTGACACTGACGGCGGCGGTGCACAAATGCTGCGCAGCTAGCGCCATTCGACGGCCAGCACCGCGGTTCCTGGTGTGTCCGCTGTGCCGTGCGTGTGATCATTGCTTGTACAGCCCTCTCGCAGTGTCCGGAGCAAGTATGGTGGGTCTGACACACCGGTGTCAATGTGTTCTTTTTTCCATTTCCAGGAGTGTATATATATATATATATATATATATATATATATATATATATATATATATATATATATATATGAATAAACATCAACGGATTTGCCGAATGTTCAGAGATTTCCATTTGATAACATGATTTGTTCCACTTTTTCCTGTCAGGCGATTTCTTCTGTCAGTTATAAGGTGTTCTGCCTTCGAGAACACTCTTTCACACGGCGTGGAGGTTCCAACAATACACACTCGTATTTTTGCAAGTTCAAAGAGCGAGGGCTAGACTGACAGCCGTTCAGACCAGCGCTGAAGTGGATTGCCTTGTCTCTGTAGCAGGGGCTCTTGTAAATATTTGTCCACTTCCACTATTGCAGCAGCTCTCGGGTGTGGACTGCTCTGCAGCCTGGAAAACACTTCATCAAATTCGAGCCAGAGACTAGAAATAGATTCAGTGGTTGGAACTGAGATTTTTGCAGTAGCAGTGGATGTGTTCGTCACAAATTTCTCACAGTGCCTAATCAGGTTTAATTTCACCTTCTCAGCAGACGTTTTGTCAGAAAAACCATGTAATTTGAACTGGGGAATTAATGAAGATGAGCAGTTATACTTCGCGTCCACGTGTAGCTCATACATGTCAACACTCACAGTTACTTTCATCATTTCCACCGGAAGATAGCGATGTATTTGCAGGTATGTGTGCAAACTGAGATAGTAACTTATTGAACAATGATCGCGGCACCTCAGAACTCTAACGATGCTGAAATGACGGTCGAGCGGAGGATGATTAAACTTTGCTATCAGCACACAAGTGACTGGCCTTTTCCACAACTATAGACATATTCGTAAGGTACAAAGAACGAAATACAAAAGGACTGACACGTCAAAAAGAGTGAGAGGTAAACTATTTACTGCTCGTTCCACAGTATCGAACGTGAAAAAGTGCTCATAGCTCATAAGGTATGCATTTTAGAACTTCGTTTACGGGACCGTTTCTCTCTGATCGCCCTTTATAGAGGTGTCCTTCTTATTCTACTGAACTGGCTAATGCGCTATATTGCAGTATCAGTAGCTTCAGAGACATTTAAGCTTGCCTCTCCATTACTTAGTACTTACGTATTCCACTTTTTTGCGTATTGTTTCTTCCTAACTAATGTTTCAAACTTCAGTCTACTCTTCACCACTATTAAATTGTGAGCTGAGTCTATAACTGCTCCTGGGTATGCGTTACAATCCTATACCTGATTTCGGAACCTCTGCCTGACTATAACGTAATGTAACTGGAATCCTCCTGTATCTCACGGCCAGCATGTTCTCCAGACATAAACCCTATCGTACATGGCTGGGACAGATTGAAAAGGGCAGTTAATGTGCGACGTGACCCACCAACCACTCTGAGGGATCTACGCCGAATCGCTGTTGAGGAGTGGGACAATCTGGACCAACAGTGCCTTGATGAACTTGTGGATAGCATGCCACGACGAATACAGGCATGCATCATTGCAAGAGGACGTGCTACTGCATATTACAGATACCGTTGTGCACAGCAATCTGGACCACCACCTCTGAAGGTCTCGCTGTATGGTGGAACAATATGCAATGTGTGGTTTTCATGAGCAATAAAAAGAGCGGAAATTATGTTTATCTTGATTCTATTCCAGTTTTCTGTACAGGTTCTGGATCTCTCGGAACCAGGGTGATGTAATACATTTTGATGTGTGTATCTACAGGCAGATAGGATTTGCAAACATTTTAGCATCAAAGGCTAAGCATTGTCCTAACAGAAAGCCTGAAGGTACTACTATTGGACCTCCTGAAAGGGTACAGTACCGCCTGACATTGAAAATAGGTACAACATACTTCATTATTTTTGTCAGAACAACACATTTTTTTGGTAACATAACTCAATTTCAATTAATACAGCGAAGCCAGATACCAGTGTGGGAAAGAATGACAATGTATTTATTTAATTGATCACATGTGCACTCCCACAAAATAAATCCATAAAACCAGTTTGGTGAGATCTGTGAAATGAATGAATGTATGGTCGTCTGCTAACCGCAGATAGTGAATGTGAATATATGATCATCTTTGAGACGATCCTTTGGCCACCTTTGGTGGGACCAAAGAGATGAAATTTACCTGAGCTTTGAGCGCCTGAAATGTGGCTGACCAATACGGTAGCAAGGTGCTCCCCCACTTCGACAGAGGTGTGAGAGGACCTGGAGAACGGCCATGTTTCAGCACTCTGCCGCTGGATCTTGTGCTGTTAAGACCTTTTTTAGTTGTGCTCCGTAATGACAAAAGAGTGGAGACATGGTTTGCATGTGGAATATTTAAGAGTAGTTTGAAATAATAATTTCTCTATTTCAGGAACTTTTGTGGGGAGAATTAAGTGTCAGGCAGGTAATATTAATGGGATTGTAGTAATCTTCGGAAGTGACCAACGATCACAATGAAACCACGTGTAGCAATAAGTCGAAATACTTCCGTGTGCTTAAGTTAAGCCGAATTACTAGCGTGTGTACAATAAGTTGAAATATTTAAAAAATAGTGTGTGTACCATAAGTAGAAATATTTAAGAAATGGCGTGTGCAGGACTTTAAATTAGAGACGAGTACTTCCACGTGGTGAGTACTGTGTGAGTCTCAAACTGTGTATGAGACAAAAGATAAAGAGAAGTACTCGTCCATGGTATCAGTTGAGGACTCGCATGTGTGATGAATATGTTTTTAATATTACTTTGCGTGATATGATTCCGTGTGACGCTAGATTCAAACTCTGAGAGAGAATCAAGGTGAGTCGGCCGTCTATCCAGCAACGCCACTTGGCTTGCATTGCACAGGGAGACGTGCAAATATCTCCAGAGTTCATAGTAGGAAAGTAGAATTACAAAGTGGGACAGTGTCGTGTGAAACTGGGATAAATATTAATTGAAGTGGGAAAGCTGAAAGTGATAATGTTGTGAGTAATCCCTGTGTAGTATTTCATATTGTAGTGTGGTGTATGTCATGTAATTTGGGTATGCGTGGTTTGCATGGGAGAGTAGCAAGGTAGTTTCAAAAGTTTAGTGGGTTATGCTTGTTCCTTCTGTACTGCTTGGTCTGGAGGATAGTTTCGTGATGATGATTGTGAGAGTCGAAGTGTGAGAAATAATAAAAGATCCACCATCCTATCCAAAAAGTGCACCGTAGCGTTAGATAATTACGAGACCATAATATTGAGATTCACCAATGTAAAGCCATGCCCACTTTGCGGAATTTCTCATGTGTTGTTGTAGGTTATAGAATTTGTGTGTTTAGGTTAGAGAATTTATCGGAATAAATAAGATAGTGAAAAGAAAAAGATTGGTGGACTTTTCCTTCGAATTGTATGTTGTCATAATGTCCCGAATTTATAATGTGTGCGCCATTCATATTCGGTGCGGTGGCCACGTAGTGTACAGTCAGAGTTCTGTAAATTACTGATAGTCAGATGCATGTTTCCGCTGCGTATTAATCATATAGGAGGATAACTTGTAACTTAAGTGTGAGTACTAGAGTTGAAGTTACTCGATAAATAAGAATGAATCCACTCGCTTGGCAGACCACTCATCTTGCAGGCCTGAATTCTTGATGCCACAGTATGAGCAAGGCATGTGGGTGCCTCTCATAATTTCGACCCTGCCAGGATATTTTGCTGTTAGGGTTTGCTGTTAAGATTTTTTTTAGTATTTTGATGGAATATATTGTGATAGCGCTAAGAAGTAAAAATTTTTCTGTTTCCAATTTCTTTCTGGATTGGTGAGGATCTTTTATTTTTTTATGTAATTAATTGCTATATCGCCCAAGGCTGGAAGATCGTTGTATAATTTTTTTTGCGTAATGTCCGTAGTAATAGGTTGCAGTCGAAAAGTGTAGTCACCATGGAGAATAGCGATTCCGGGGTGAACGTAGCAGTGCAGCAGGAAGTAGGTGTCGACCATGGGCTAATGAGCGGGAACGGCAAACACTCGGAAGGGGCTGAATTGTTCAGTGGACCGCTGCTAGGTGATTCTTTGAGCGGCGGGCTTTGTTCACAATCAGGGGCTTTTCCCGACGACGCAGGCGAGCCAGGACTAGGTCAGGTATGCAGTGAAAGAGCAGCTACCCTTAGCAAAGCTACAGTTTCTCCGGCGAACGAGGTGAGCGCACCGAAAGTAGCAAATGACAGTGTGCTACTGCAGTTTTTACAGAGGATGGATAGAGATAATAAGGAGAGAGACAGGGAGACTAAGGAAAGATTTGAAGCAACTAAGGAAAGATTGGAAGCAAATAAGGAAAGACTGGAGGCAATGGATAAGGGAAATAAAGAGGCAAAGAGGAAGCTACACACAGTTATCGAAGAGCGTCTGTCCGCAGTTAATAATCGGTTAGATGAGGGGGAGAAGAATCTGGGTGCGTTGAAGCAAGTATGTGATGCCGTGAAAGAAAAAGCCAATAATTTGGAGGTACGAATAAGTGCAATAGAGAGCGATATTACAGAACGTAGGGACGTGTTGCCGGATGAGCGAATCAAAGGGATAGTGGAGGACTTACTTGCAGATAAACAAGGGGCATTAGACAGCGTGGAAGCTCAAGTCGCCCGGCAGGAAGTGGCGCTAAATAAACACAGGGATGAAGTTGCGGAGGTAGTGGCCAGAATGAATACGATTAGCGCAGATGTAGAAAATTTCAGTATGAGAGGTGAAACAGGCTCTGACAGTACGCAGCGAGAGGTTTATGCCGACCAGGAGGAGATACAATCACTATTACAGTTTAAAGAGGCACAATTAGAAACAAATAGGAAACATAGGGAAAAACTTGCACAGTTGCAATTAGCGTGCAGAAGTGAGGGTGAAACACCACCAGGTAGACTGCAGAGGGAAAGTGAGATAAATTCAAAAAACGAAAATGGGCAGAAAGACGAAGATGAACTCAGAGAGTTAGAAGAACGGTTGTGTCGGATAAAACAGGCGGCAAACCCAACTGGGTATAGTCAAAGGTCGGAAAACATAAATGCGGAAGAAGAATGTAGGAGTCACTTCGTGTCGGTACAAACGTACACTTGTTTTCCGGATCCTGATAATTACCAACATCCATGCCTGTGGCTGTCTCAATTTCAAGATTCATTACCTGCATCGTGGGGACTGGTCCTCAAAATGAAGTTTGTGTGTAAGCATTTGAGGGACGAGGCTAGAGCGAAAATGCAGGAAGTTATTAAAGACTGTAGTAGCTACAAGATATTTTGTGACAAGTTTTTAAATGAATTCTGGTCGAAAAGTAAGCAGGACCAGGTTAAGCAAAGCATATTGATGATGCCAAATTGTAACAAAGGTGGTATAAGAGATCCAGTGTCATGCTATCAGGAAATGCTGAGACGAAATAGGTATTTGGATGTGCCATACGAAGCTGTGGAGCTCATTAGGATCTATATAACGAAGTTGCCAGTGAGATTGCGCAGAGATGTAGTGATAGCAGGCAGAGGCTTAGACGATCCGCGTCATTTCAGCACTTGTTACAGGAACTGGGTAATGAGAGCAACATTGTGAATGGCGACACGACTCATAGGTCAGACAGAGTTGAGGATAGGAACGGCAGAAACTATCAGAATGACAGGAGAGCACGGAATCCTGGCATTTCATTCTTGTCATAATGGATTGAAGAATAGGAGAAACTAATCCTACATATCAGCCCTTAGCATCTTGCCTTAAAACACATGCCGCTGGCACAGAAAATTGTCTATGTAGCAGACATACTCTACTGATATGTAGGAATGCAAATACCTTACTTCTGATCATAGAATAAAACACCAGTAATGGAATCTGTTAGGCTGGTCTCTCAGAGCAAAATTTGCAAATTTTTATTAGGAACACTAAAGTAAAAGGACTGTTTCCTCAAAAACCAGTTGCTAAAAATGTTAGGTTAATGCCAATGAGTCCAGTTTAATTAGTGCAATTTGACTGTTGCATGTACTTAACACGTAATGTAAAAAGTCAACATTGTCATATGTATGGAATAGGGTACGTTTATACTGCTGTTACAGGTAACATCAGTAATGTGATCGAAGTTTTTAAATTAGATGCCATCTGATCTATAGTATGTCATTGTCATGGTGACAGTTATAATGAAGTGCTGTATATGGTTGTTCGGAATCTGGTGTTAGGGAAAGAGGCCACTAGCATCTAAGTTTCTAACACTTGGGCTGCCCATTTCTCCCAGCTTGTATATTCTCTGCACACATTTAATTTTCATGTAAGCTTAGATTCCTAACTACCAAATTCTTTACTGTGTATAGTGGACCATTCAGAGTGAGGTTGATTGTCCATGAAAATGCTGTACTGATTGAGACGATCAAGGGAAAATAATCTCGTGGGCTTCATCACATTTCTAACATCAAATTATGGAAAAGTGAAGGATAGATCGAAAGTAGGCAAGTTATAGTAGATAGCCAGTGTATTTATTTGTGGTGTGTAACGTTGTGCAGGGGCAAATCGAACATAAGAATTTTCAGGCGGGATGTCAGGAAGTATGACAGAATAGACTGGTCGAATGAGTCATGAACAGGAGTCGACAGAGTGGTGTATGGACGTATTTTTTGTCTTATGAATAAGGATCAAGCAGAAACGACGTAATGATTAATGAGTGGATAAAGATGGTAGATAGTGAGAGAAGCGACGTGATAAATAGTAGTTGATAAAGGTGATATTTAAGGAGAGAAGCGACGTGAAGCAGTGTGATTAATAAAGAGAGATTCGACGTGATGAAACAGTGGTAAGTAAAGGTGAGTAGAATTAATAATGTGGAGATGTCTTAGATGTATGTTACAGAGAGGCCTGTGTATGCTGCAATCGAGATTGATGCGAACGGCGAAGGAAGACCAGGAAATGATGGAGTAATGGACGGACGGAGAGCTGAAATACGAATGAAGAGATGAGGACAACTGCACAACGTGAAGGGACATAAAGGGAGTATGAGATCCAGATGGTGAACGTTGTGGAATACTGACGTAAGATGTAATATAAGTGTAAATCTAATTCTTACCATAACAATTGCTATATGAAAAAAATTATTTTTGTTGTTGTTATTGTTGAAGCCTGGTACCAGTATAACTAATCAAAACGGTACCAAGAATGTGTGCAGTTATTTTGCAGGCTGAATAATTTGTGTATTTTTTGTTCTTAGATGAAATGTCGCAATTCTAAGTTGATATTTAGCAGGATGAATAATCGGTAAAGTGAATGCAGAAGTAAGCCGATGGAGAGAGGTGCCAGAGTGAAAGGACGAATTCGGAGACTGGAAAGCTATCTCCGAAACAGCTTCATGTGTTATGTGGTTGAGTATAAGGGAGCAAAGGTATGGTATGTTGTCGTGAGTGTGGCTGACTTCTAGACCTATTCTGTTAGTGTATTAATGGATTGAATGAGAAGGAAAATGTGGTGAGTGAGAGTCGTAGAGTAGTGTGATCAATGCGCACACTCCGGTAAAGGGGATGCTACCGATCTGTATTGTTTGATTTGGATGAACCTCGATGGCAGGTCAGGATCTGACATCATGTGGATGGTTCATACATGTCCTAGAAATGTTGTTATATATAATAAAAGGTAAAATATATAAAGAGATACTAATTTCAGTCTGTCACAAACACAAAGGTGCATTGTATGTTGTAGATTTAGAGTCATCAGTTTCTAAAATGTTTATTGTGTTAGGATGTTAAAGTAGTTTACTATTTAATAACATGTGGTAGGTAATTGTGAGCTGTGTAGATTATTTCTTATTTTTTTTGTTAGAACACTTTCAAGGGGTATTAATTTCACTCTGTCACAAGCACAAAGGTTCACTGTATATTGTAGTTTTAGAATAAACAGCTTATAATATTTTCACTGTGATAGGATGATAGAGTAGCCTACTATTTGATATTGTAATTATGAGCTGTATAGATTGCTTATTATTCCTTTTGTTTTTTTTTACACTCTCATGTTTTGTATGAGGGACGACAGGTACAATCAATATCACAAGTGTGGGCTGTATATAGAAAAGGGATAAATGTTGATGTTGTATGTGTAGAAAACTAGGGTGTATAATTTTATGTTTTTTAGAACAAAGATAATTTTATTACCAATGTATCTAATAGATCATACATGTAATCAATGAGTATTTAAATACTGTAAGAATATCATTTTGTCTGTAATGTTGCGAGATGCACGGAAGGGTCTGACTGATTGGGTGTCGTAGCGCTGAGGGGCTACACCGAACGCGCCCGTACCACATAAGCCAAGCAGACGTCGGCAACAGAGCCGGTGCGCTCCCCACTCCACTGCCGGTCGGGGTACACTCCACGCGCCCACAACAGCAGGTCAACGGCCTGGGGCGACATGCACATACCACTGGCCATTCATAAGTTCCGCCACCCTTACGCCTGGGGAAAGTATCCCGCAGAGGCAACAGCGGGTGGTTTCTTCTGCTCAACGGCGGAGCGACGGCAGAATGAACGACGCGTGGCAGAGTCCGGCGGGCATTTTTTACCAGCAACTATTAACTAGTACTGGACTGTGGAGCCGTGAAACAAGATGACTGCTCGTATGTCTCCATAAGGTGGAAAGTGAAGGACTGGTGTTTCTGCGTTGTGACTGGTGAAAAAGATTTTGTCTTTAGCAGACAGGACGATTGTTTTGTTTTGTCTTGACCACTGAACGGTGGGATCCATAAACTTTTGGCAGTGACTTGTTAAGTGTGCTTTGTGAACAGCATGTGGGACGCTTGGTATTCTTGAAGAGGACAGTTGTCGTTTGGTGACTAATTATTGGATGAACGCAAGAAACTAAAGTGGGACATTGACATTTGCATTTGTAGTAGGAGACATTTCTTTAATTGGTGCGGGAATAAGTGCTGTTTGTTGGAACTTATGACTTTTAATTACACCATGAACTGAAAGGACAGAACCGTGGGTAATAGTAGTTGTAGTGCCATTTTTGGACGACCAGATTCGTGTGGATGGTACTCTGAGAGTGACTATGACATTTGTGCTTAATGTGAGATACGGTTTACTGTTCAGTGCGTGCTCAAAATGCCGATTTGAGCGACTTAAAGACTTTCGTCCGGGTAACCATGGGAGAGCTTTGACACCGAGACAGTGTTTCTAGGAAAACATCAGCAACTTTTTGACCCCAAGAAAATCACAGAATGAAATGTTTCCGTGTGACTCGCAAGATAGGGAATAATGTATTTGTACTTGTAATTGTGTAAATTTTTTTATATGTTTCATTCCTGAAGGGACAGCAAGTGTAATTGTATTTCATTAACATTTGTGTTTAGAATAGTTAGTGTTTGTTTTTTGTTTGTTCTGGATTATCAAGTTCACATAGCATGTTTATTAGAATATTTGGTACAATGATGCTTTAATTATTAGCCAGTGGCATAATACTAACGTAGCGGCTCTTGTTGCATTGGTCAGTAAGGTTGTCACAGGGGACAAGAGTTTGCATTGCACAACAAATATCGGAATTAACTGATGTATTTTGATGTCGTGGACAGTAATAATCTTGTTGGTGTGTTGACTGAAGCCACTTATTTGCATTATCACAGTGGCGATATTTCACATTAAAGTGTAACGAAGGCTAGTCGAAATGCAAGTTCTTGTCGTCTAAATGTGTAACAACAGAGAAATGAGCAGTAGAGTAAGATACAAGAGCTACTGGTGGATTCAAGCACTTATTGCTAACTATTTATTGCGTGTATTGACCAAAGTTGATGGACTGACTAGCTCAGCAGCAGGCATTTGTACTGGTGGACAAGGATAAGGTTAAACTCACAGTCGAGTAGTGGTGGCAATTGCTTAAGTGATGATAGTTAATTAGGTATGACATGATGTCTTAGATGAACTATATTACGTAACCAGTATGTAACTTGTGGTATATTTCATTGTTTTTCTTCTCAGTTTTATTTCTCTATAGGTTTGATGTATATTTTAGAGTACTGATATGGAGCCTGACATTCTACATGTAACTAGTGTACGCAATGTTTTTCTTTTGTTGATTTTGTTTTGTATATAGACTTTGCTGTGTAAAGGGTTGTACCCCGCAATTTATGAATGTCAGATTACTTGCTCTGTGTTTGGATGGTGAGCTATTTAAAATTTCATCAGTACAAGTAGTATTTTTATTTGTTTTAGAATTATTGAAGTTTGGATTACTCCTAAAAATAATGGAGATCCCGGTAATTAAGCCAATTTTTATCTCACCATTATTTTTTATTTCTATGATGTGATGTTTTATTTGTCATTTGGGTTGTTGTAAATATGTATGTGTACGTTACTCCGGATTGTGGAGAGTACAATAATTCAACAACAACGTCAATAATTTGGTAAAGTAACAGCATTTGATCGTCTATTTGAGGTCACCAGGGGCTAAGGTCTCCTGGTTATTTTGATGACTTGCTACGTTTGTTCTAATACAGTTTTATTAAAAAAATGTTCGGAACTACCCTTGCATTTTTTTCTGCATGGGTAGCCGGTGGTGAAAGGGTACAGTACCGCCCGACATTGAAAATAGGTACAACGTACTTCATTATTTTTGTCAGAACAACACATTTTTTTTGTAAAATAACTCAATTTCAATTAATACAGCGAAGCCAGATACCAGTGTGGGAAAGAATGACAATGTATTTATTTAATTGATCACATGTGCACCCCACAAAATAAATCCCTACATCCAGTTTGGTGAGATCTGTGAAATGAATGAATGTATGGTCGTCTGCTAACCGCAGATAGTGAATGTGAATATATGATCATCTTTCAGACGATCCTTTGGCCACCTTTGGTGGGACTAAAGAGATGAAATTTACCTGAGCTTTGAGCGCCTGAAATGTGGCTGACCAATACGGTAGCAAGGTGCTCCCCCACTTCGACAGAGGTGTGAGAGGACCTGGAGAACGGCCATGTTTCAGCACTCTGGCGCTGGATCTTGTGCTGTTAAGACCTTTTTTAGTTGTGCTCCGTAATGACAAAAGAGCGGAGACATGGTATGCATGTGGAATATTTAAGAGTAGTTTGAAATAATAATTTCTCTATTTCAGGAACTTTTGTGGGGAGAATTAAGTGTCAGGCAGGTAATATTAATGGGATTGTAGTAATCTTCGGAAGTGACCAACGGTCACAATGAAACCACGTGTAGCAATAAGTCGAAATACTTCCGTGTGCTTAAGTTAAGCTGAATTACTAGCGTGTGTACAATAAGTTGAAATATTTAAAAAATAGCGTGTGTACCATAAGTTGAAATATTTAAGAAATGGCGTGTGCAGGACTTTAAATTAGAGACGAGTACTTCCACATGGTGAGTACTGTGTGAGTCTCAAACTGTGTATGAGACAAAAGATAAAGGGAAGTACTCGTCCATGGTATCAGTTGAGGACTCGCATGTGTGATGAATATGTTTTTAATATTACTTTGCGTGATATGATTCCGTGTGACACTAGATTCAAACTCTGAGAGAGAAGCAAGGTGAGTCGGCCGTCTATCCAGCAACGCCACTTGGCTTGCATTGCACAGGGAGACGTGCAAATATCTCCAGAGTTCATAGTAGGAAAGTAGAATTACAAAGTGGGGCAGTGTCGTGTGAAACTGGGATAAATATTAATTGAAGTGGGAAAGCTGAAAGTGATAATGTTGTGAGTAATCCCTGTGTAGTATTTCATATTGTAGTGTGGTTTATGTCATGTAATTTGGGTATGCGTGGTTTGCATGGGAGAGTAGCAAGGTAGTTTCAAAAGATTAGTGGGTTATGCTTGTTCCTTCTGTACTGCTTGGTCTGGAGGATAGTTTCGTGATGATGATTGTGAGAGTCGAAGTGAGAGAAATAATAAAAGATCCACCATCCTATCCAAAAAGTGCACTGTAGCGTTAGATAATTACGAGACCATAATATTGAGATTCACCAATGTAAAGCCATGCCCACTGGGCGGAATTTCTCATGTGTTGTTGTTGTAGGTTATAGAATTTGTGTGTTTAGGTTAGAGAATTTATCGGAATAAATAAGATAGTGAAAAGAAAAAGATTGGTGGACTTTTCCTTCGAATTGTATGTTGTCATAATGTCCCGAATTTATAATGTGTGCGCCATTCATATTCGGTGTGGTGGCCACGTGTTGACAAAAGCCGTTAAATAAAAAAAAGAAAGAAAATGTGGTATTGCCAGTGCGTAGTGTACAGTCAGAGTTCTGTAAATTACTGATAGTCAGATGCATGTTTCCGTTGCGTATTAATCATATAGGAGGATAACTTGTAACTTAAGTGTGAGTACTAGAGTTGATGTTACTCGATAAATAAGAATGAATCCACTCGCTTGGCAGACCACTCATCTTGCAGGCCTGAATTCTTGATGCCACAGTATGAGCAAGGCATGTGGGTGCCTCTCATAATTTCGACCCTGCCAGGATATTTTGCTGTTAGGGTTTGCTGTTAAGATTTTTTTTAATATTTTGATGGAATATATTGTGATAGCGCTAAGAAGTAAAAATTTTTCTGTTTCCAATTTCTTTCTTGATTGGTGAGGATCTTTTATTTTTTTATGTGATTAATTGCTATATCGCCCAAGGCTGGAAGATCGTTGTATAATTTTTTTTGCGTGATGTCCGTAGTAATAGGTTGCAGTCGAAAAGTGTAGTCACCATGGAGAATAGCGATTCCGGGGTGAACGTAGCAGTGCAGCAGGAAGTAGGTGTCGACCATGGGCTAATGAGCGGGAACGGCAAACACTCGGAAGGGGCTGAATTGTTCAGTGGACCGCTGCTAGGTGATTCTTTGAGCGGCGGGCTTTGTTCACAATCAGGGGCTTTTCCCGACGACGCAGGCGAGCCGGGACTAGGTCAGGTATGCAGTGAACGAGGTGAGCGCACCGAAAGTAGCAAATGACAGTGTGCTACTGCAGTTTTTACAGAGGATGGATAGAGATAATAAGGAGAGAGACAGGGAGAATAAGGAAAGATTTGAAGCAACTAAGGAAAGATTGGAAGCAAATAAGGAAAGACTGGAGGCAATGGATAAGGGAAATAAAGAGGCAAAGAGGAAGCTACACACAGTTATCGAAGAGCGTCTGTCCGCAGTTAATAATCGGTTAGATGAGGGGGAGAAGAATCTGGGTGCGTTGAAGCAAGTATGTGATGCCGTGAAAGAAAAAGCCAATAATTTGGAGGTACGAATAAGTGCAATAGAGAGCGATATACAGAACGTAGGGACGTGTTGCCGGATGAGCGAATCAAAGGGATAGTGGAGGACTTACTTGCAGATAAACAAGGGGCATTAGACAGCATGGAAGCTCAAGTCGCCCGGCAGGAAGTGGCGCTAAATAAACACAGGGATGAAGTTGCGGACGTATTGGCCAGAATGAATACGATTAGCGCAGATGTAGAAAATTTCAGTATGAGAGGTGAAACAGGCTCTGACAGTACGCAGCGAGAGGTTTATGCCGACCAGGAGGAGATACAATCACTATTACAGTTTAAAGAGGCACAATTAGAAACAAATAGGAAACATAGGGAAGAACTTGCACAGTTGCAATTAGCGTGCAGAAGTGAGGGTGAAACACCACCAGGTAGACTGCAGAGGGAAAGTGAGATAAATTCAAAAAACGAAAATGGGCAGAAAGACGAAGACGAACTCAGAGAGTTAGAAGAACGGTTGTGTCGGATAAAACAGGTGGCAAACCCAACTGGGTATAGTCAAAGGTCGGAAAACATAAATGCGGAAGAAGAATGTAGGAGTCACTTCGTGTCGGTACAAACGTACACTTGTTTTCCAGATCCTGATAATTACCAACATCCATGCCTGTGGCTGTCTCAATTTCAAGATTCATTACCTGCATCGTGGGGACTGGTCCTCAAAATGAAGTTTGTGTGTAAGCATTTGAGGGACGAGGCTAGAGCGAAAATGCAGGAAGTTATTAAAGACTGTAGTAGCTACAAGATATTTTGTGACAAGTTTTTAAATGAATTCTGGTCGAAAAGTAAGCAGGACCAGGTTAAGCAAAGCATATTGATGATGCCAAATTGTAACAAAGGTGGTATAAGAGATCCAGTGTCGTGCTATCAGGAAATGCTGAGACGAAATAGGTATTTGGATGTGCCATACGAAACTGGGGAGCTCATTAGGATCTGTATAACGAAGTTGCCAGTGAGATTGCGCAGAGATATAGTGATAGCAGGCAGAGGCTTAGACGATTCCGCGTCATTTCAGCACTTGTTACAGGAACTGGGTAATGAGAGCAACATTGTGAATGGCGACACGACTCATAGGTCAGACAGAGTTGAGGATAGGAACGGCAGAAACTATCAGAATGACAGGAGAGCACGGAATCCTGGCATTTCATTCTTGTCATAATGGATTGAAGAATAGGAGAAACTAATCCAACATATCAGCCCTTAGCATCTTGCCTTAAAACACATGCCGCTGGCACTGAAAATTGTCTATGTAGCAGACATACTCTACTGATATGTAGGAATGCAAATACCTTACTTCTGATCATAGAATAAAACACCAGTAATGGAATCTGTTAGGCTGGTCTCTCAGAGCAAAATTTGCAAATTTTTATTAGGAACACTAAAGTAAAAGGACTGTTTCCTCAAAAACTAGTTGCTAAAAATGTTAGGTTAATGCCAATGAGTCCAGTTTAATTAGTGCAATTTGACTGTTGCATGTACTTAACACGTAATGTAAAAAGTCAACATTGTCATATGTATGGAATAGGGTACGTTTATACTGCTGTTACAGGTAACATCAGTAATGTGATCGAAGTTTTTAAATTAG
The DNA here is from genome assembly GCF_023898315.1 of Schistocerca nitens. NCBI lineage: Eukaryota > Metazoa > Arthropoda > Insecta > Orthoptera > Acrididae > Schistocerca > Schistocerca nitens. The sequence continues at coordinate 68,362,973 of NC_064624.1, forward strand.
ATGCCATCTGATCTATAGTATGTCATTGTCATGGTGACAGTTATAATGAAGTGCTGTATATGGTTGTTCGGAATCTGGTGTTAGGGAAAGAGGCCACTAGCATCTAAGTTTCTAACACTTGGGCTGCCCATTTCTCCCAGCTTGTATATTCTCTGCACACATCTAATTTTCATGTAAGCTTAGATTCCTAACTACCAAATTCTTTACTGTGTATAGTGGACCATTCAGAGTGAGGTTGATTGTCCATGAAAATGCTGTACTGATTGAGACGATCAAGGGAAAATAATCTCGTGGGCTTCATCACATTTCTAACATCAAATTATGGAAAAATGAAGGATAGATCGAAAGTAGGCAAGTTATGGTAGATAGTCAGTGTATTTATTTGTGGTGTGTAACGTTGTGCAGGGGCAAATCGAACATAAGAATTTTCAGGCGGGATGTCAGGAAGTATGACAGAATAGACTGGTCGAATGAGTCATGAACAGGAGTCGACAGAGTGGTGTATGGACGTATTTTTTGTCTTATGAATAAGGATCAAGCAGAAACGACGTAATGATTAATGAGTGGATAAAGATGGTAGATAGTGAGAGAAGCGACGTGATAAATAGTAGTTGATAAAGGTGATATTTAAGGAGAGAAGCGACGTGAAGCAGTGTGATTAATAAAGAGAGATTCGACGTGATGAAACAGTGGTAAGTAAAGGTGAGTAGAATTAATAATGTGGAGATGTCTTAGATGTATGTTACAGAGAGGCCTGTGTATGCTGCAATCGAGATTGATGCGAACGGCGAAGGAAGACCAGGAAATGATGGAGTAATGGACGGACGGAGAGCCGAAATACGAATGAAGAGATGAGGACAACTGCACAACGTGAAGGGACATAAAGGGAGTATGAGATCCAGATGGTGAACGTTGTGGAATACTGACGTAAGATGTAATATAAGTGTAAATCTAATTCTTACCATAACAATTGCTATATGAAAAAAATTATTTTTGTTGTTGTTATTGTTGAAGCCTGGTACCAGTATAACTAATCAAAACGGTACCAAGAATGTGTGCAGTTATTTTGCAGGCTGAATAATTTGTGTATTTTTTGTTCTTAGATGAAATGTCGCAATTCTAAGTTGATATTTAGCAGGATGAATAATCGGTAAAGTGAATGCAGAAGTAAGCCGATGGAGAGAGGTGCCAGAGTGAAAGGACGAATTCGGAGACTGGAAAGCTATCTCCGAAACAGCTTCATGTGTTATGTGGTTGAGTATAAGGGAGCAAAGGTATGGTATGTTGTCGTGAGTGTGGCTGACTTCTAGACCTATTCTGTTAGTGTATTAATGGATTGAATGAGAAGGAAAATGTGGTGAGTGAGAGTCGTAGAGTAGTGTGATCAATGCGCACACTCCGGTAAAGGGGATGCTACCGATCTGTATTGTTTGATTTGGATGAACCTCGATGGCAGGTCAGGATCTGACATCATGTGGATGGTTCATACATGTCCTAGAAATGTTGTTATATATAATAAAAGGTAAAATATATAAAGAGATACTAATTTCAGTCTGTCACAAACACAAAGGTGCATTGTATGTTGTAGATTTAGAGTCATCAGTTTCTAAAATGTTTATTGTGTTAGGATGTTAAAGTAGTTTACTATTTAATAACATGTGGTAGGTAATTGTGAGCTGTGTAGATTATTTCTTATTTTTTTTGTTAGAACACTTTCAAGGGGTATTAATTTCACTCTGTCACAAGCACAAAGGTTCACTGTATATTGTAGCTTTAGAATAAACAGCTTATAATATTTTCACTGTGATAGGATGATAGAGTAGCCTACTATTTGATATTGTAATAATGAGCTGTATAGATTGCTTATTATTCCTTTTGTTTTTTTTTTACACTTTCATGTTTTGTATGAGGGACGACAGGTACAATCAATAGCACAGGTGTGGGCTGTATATAGAAAAGGGATAAATGTTGATGTTGTATGTGTAGAAAACTAGGGTGTATAATTTTATGTTTTTTAGAACAAAGATAATTTTATTACCAATGTATCTAATAGATCATACATGTAATCAATGAGTATTTAAATACTGTAAGAATATCATTTTGTCTGTAATGTTGCGAGATGCACGGAAGGGTCTGACTGATTGGGTGTCGTAGCGCTGAGGGGCTACACCGAACGCGCCCGTACCACATAAGCCAAGCAGACGTCGGCAACAGAGCCGGTGCGCTCCCCACTCCACTGCCGGTCGGGGTACACTCCACGCGCCCACAACAGCAGGTCAACGGCCTAGGGCGAAATGCACATACCACTGGCCATTCATAAGTTCCGCCACCCTTACGACTGGGGAAAGTATCCCGCGGAGGCAACAGCGGGTGGTTTCTTCTGCTCAACGGCGGAGCGACGGCAGAATGAACGACGCGTGGCAGAGTCCGGCGGGAATTTTTTACCAGCAACTGTTAACTAGTACTGGACTGTGGAGCCGTGAAACAAGATGACTGCTCGTATGTCTCCATAAGGTGGAAAGTGAAGGACTGGTGTTTCTGCGTTGTGACTGGTGAAAAAGATTTTGTCTTTAGCAGACAGGACGATTGTTTTGTTTTGTCTTGACCACTGAACGGTGGGATCCATAAACTTTTGGCAGTGACTTGTTAAGTGTGCTTTGTGAATAGCATGTGGGACGCTTGGTATTCTTGAAGAGGACAGTTGTCGTTTGGTGACTAATTATTGGATGAACGCAAGAAACTAAAGTGGGACATTGACATTTGCATTTGTAGTAGGAGACATTTCTTTAATTGGTGCGGGAATAAGTGCTGTTTGTTGGAACTTATGACTTTTAATTACACCATGAACTGAAAGGACAGAACCGTGGGTAATAGTAGTTGTAGTGCCATTTTTGGACGACCAGATTCGTGTGGATGGTACTCTGAGAGTGACTATGACATTTGTGCTTAATGTGAGATACAGTTTACTGTTCAGTGCGTGCTCAAAATGCCGATTTGAGTGACTTAAAGACTTTCGTCCGGGTAACCATGGGAGAGCTTTGACACCAAGACAGTGTTTCTAGGAAAACATCAGCAACTTTTTGATCCCAAGAAAATCACAGAATGAAATGTTTCCGTGTGACTCGCAAGATAGGGAATAATGTATTTGTACTTGTAATTGTGTAAATTTTTTTATATGTTTCATTCCTGAAGGGACAGCAAGTGTAATTGTATTTCATTAACATTTGTGTTTAGAATAGTTAGTGTTTGTTTTTTGTTTGTTCTGGATTATCAAGTTCACATAGCATGTTTATTAGAATATTTGGTACAATGATGCTTTAATTATTAGCCAGTGGCATAATACTAACGTAGCGGCTCTTGTTGCATTGATCAGTAAGGTTGTCACAGGGGACAAGAGTTTGCATTGCACAACAAATATCGGAATTAACTGATGTATTTTGATGTCGTGGACAGTAATAATCTTGTTGGTGTGTTGACTGAAGCCACTTATTTGCATTATCACAGTGGCGATATTTCACATTAAAGTGTAACGAAGGCTAGTCGAAATGCAAGTTCTTGTCGTCTAAATGTGTAACAACAGAGAAATGAGCAGTAGAGTAAGATACAAGAGCTACTGGTGGATTCAAGCACTTATTGCTAACTATTTATTGCGTGTATTGACCAAAGTTGATGGACTGACTAGCTCAGCAGCAGGCATTTGTACTGGTGGACAAGGATAAGGTTAAACTCACAGTCGAGTAGTGGTGGCAATTGCTTAAGTGATGATAGTTAATTAGGTATGACATGATGTCTTAGATGAACTATATTACGTAACCAGTATGTAACTTGTGGTATATTTCATTGTTTTTCTTCTCAGTTTTATTTCTCTGTAGGTTTGATGTATATTTTAGAATACTGATATGGAGCCTGACATTCTACATGTAACTAGTGTACGCAATGTTTTTCTTTTGTTGATTTTGTTTTGTATATAGACTTTGCTGTGTAAAGGGTTGTACCCCGCAATTTATGAATGTCAGATTACTTGCTCTGTGTTTGGATGGTGAGCTATTTAAAATTTCATCAGTACAATTAGTATTTTTATTTGTTTTAGAATTATTGAAGTTTGGATTACTCCTAAAAATAATGGAGATCCCGGTAATTAAGCCAATTTTTATCTCACCATTATTTTTTATTTCTATGATGTGATGTTTTATTTGTCATTTGGGTTGTTGTAAATATGTATGTGTACGTTACTCCGGATTGTGGAGAGTACAATAATTCAACAACAACGTCAATAATTTGGTAAAGTAACAGCATTTGATCGTCTATTTGAGGTCACCAGGGGCTAAGGTCTCCTCCTGGTTATTTTGATGACTTGCTACGTTTGTTCTAATACAGTTTTCTTAAAAAAATGTTCGGAACTACCCTCGCATTTTTTTCTGCATGGGTAGCCGGTGGTGAAAGGGTACAGTACCGCCCGACATTGAAAATAGGTACAACGTACTTCATTATTTTTGTCAGAACAACACATTTTTTTTGTAAAATAACTCAATTTCAATTAATACAGCGAAGCCAGATACCAGTGTGGGAAAGAATGACAATGTATTTATTTAATTGATCACATGTGCACCCCGCAAAATAAATCCCTACATCCAGTTTGGTGAGATCTGTGAAATGAATGAATGTATGGTCGTCTGCTAACCGCAGATAGTGAATGTGAATATATGATCATCTTTCAGACGATCCTTTGGCCACCTTTGGTGGGACTAAAGAGATGAAATTTACCTGAGCTTTGAGCGCCTGAAATGTGGCTGACCAATACGGTAGCAAGGTGCTCCCCCACTTCGACAGAGGTGTGAGAGGACCTGGAGAACGGCCATGTTTCAGCACTCTGGCGCTGGATCTTGTGCTGTTAAGACCTTTTTTAGTTGTGCTCCGTAATGACAAAAGAGTGGAGACATGGTATGCATGTGGAATATTTAAGAGTAGTTTGAAATAATAATTTCTCTATTTCAGGAACTTTTGTGGGGAGAATTAAGTGTCAGGCAGGTAATATTAATGGGATTGTAGTAATCTTCGGAAGTGACCAACGGTCACAATGAAACCACGTGTAGCAATAAGTCGAAATACTTCCGTGTGCTTAAGTTAAGCTGAATTACTAGCGTGTGTACAATAAGTTGAAATATTTAAAAAATAGCGTGTGTACCATAAGTTGAAATATTTAAGAAATGGCGTCTGCAGGACTTTAAATTAGAGACGAGTACTTCCACATGGTGAGTACTGTGTGAGTCTCAAACTGTGTATGAGACAAAAGATAAAGAGAAGTACTCGTCCATGGTATCAGTTGAGGACTCGCATGTGTGATGAATATGTTTTTAATATTACTTTGCGTGATATGATTCCGTGTGACACTAGATTCAAACTCTGAGAGAGAAGCAAGGTGAGTCGGCCGTCTATCCAGCAACGCCACTTGGCTTGCATTGCACAGGGAGACGTGCAAATATCTCCAGAGTTCATAGTAGGAAAGTAGAATTACAAAGTGGGGCAGTGTCGTGTGAAACTGGGATAAATATTAATTGAAGTGGGAAAGCTGAAAGTGATAATGTTGTGAGTAATCCCTGTGTAGTATTTCATATCGTAGTGTGGTGTATGTCATGTAATTTGGGTATGTGTGGTTTGCATGGGAGAGTAGCAAGGTAGTTTCAAAAGATTAGTGGGTTATGCTTGTTCCTTCTGTACTGCTCGGTCTTGAGGATAGTTTCGTGATGATGATTGTGAGAGTCGAAGTGTGAGAAATAATAAAAGATCCACCATCCTATCCAGAAAGTGCACTGTAGCGTTAGATAATTACCAGACCATAATATAGAGATTCACCAATGTAAAGCCATGCCCACTGGGCGGAATTTCTCATGTGTTATTGTTGTAGGTTATAGAATTTGTGTGTTTAGGTTAGAGAATTTATCGGAATAAATAAGATAGTGAAAAGAAAAAGATTGGTGGACTTTTCCTTCGAATTGTATGTTGTCATAATGTCCCGAATTTATAATGTGTGCGCCATTCATATTCAGTGCGGTGGCCACGTGTTGACAAAAGCCGTTAAATAAAAAAAAGAAAGAAAATGTGGTATTGCCAGTGCGTAGTGTACAGTCAGAGTTCTGTAAATTACTGATAGTCAGATGTGTGTTTCCGTTGCGTATTAATCATATAGGAGGATAACTTGAAACTTAAGTGTGAGTACTAGAGTTGATGTTACTCGATAAATAAGAATGAATCCACTCGCTTGGCAGACCACTCATCTTGCAGGCCTGACTGCTTGATGCCACAGCATGAGCAAGGCATGTGGGTGCCTCTCACTGCACTTACAAAGTCAATACCGTCTTCAGTTCCTCATATCTCTGTTTTAAGTATGTGGGTATTTGCAAGTAACTTGAACCCTTCTTAAACTGTTTAAATGTGTGTTTATATCGTCGAAATTTTTTGACACTGTACCATACTGGCTCTATTCACTGAATGAGTGAATATATTTACAGTATGTATGATTGAGGGTTTGCAGAATAGTATGACGTATTTATCATATCTGTAAATTTCTGGCATAATATTTGTTTTGCACTGGTGCTCTTTCATTGAAAGACAAATACACATTTTAAATAACTTTGTTTATTAACTTTTTATACATGCACAAAATAAAAAAAACAATTGTTGACACATTTATTATTATTCATTCTATCTTATACCCCTACATTATTCTTTAAATAATTTGGTTTTTTTATGCTATAAACTCTGCTTCCATTGTGTTCAATCCAACAGGAGCAAAGACGTATCTCCGTTTTCTGTCTCTAAACCAGGCTCTACAGTTTCAATATTTATAGGATTATAGTAGCAGCCCTTGGTGCTGCAAGCATACATATGTTTACATATTGTTCTAAATCATCTTGTATGCAACATTCACTTACATAACATACACCATCGTTTAGTAACGCTTTCACATATACTTGCCACCGTATTTGTCTGTAGCAATCCGTAGTGCACTGCATAACCAATACAACTTCACGACGCTTTTGTACAGGTCGATGATGGTTGCCTTATTGTTACAGATGTTCATGTGAAGAGGAAGTTGAAAAGGATCGTAGTCTGTTGTCATCAACCTCTCAGTTTGCTTCGTCGGCAAACATTGCTCGCCCTAACTCGTATCTGTAAATTGTGTTTTACATTACGACGGACATCCTCAGTTTCTACTATAACTTCACACTCACGATCTCATGCTAATCCTACATTTACATGTTTTGAACCATAAGCTAACATGTATGTACTGGTAAATAGTAGCATTCTGAAATGAACTGATAATATCATAGAGCTGTATGGTTTATATATCTCTCTGCAGTATAGATGACCTCGAAATCCCAAGACTTAATGCAATAACATGCAAAAATTATATAGCACGACGACAGGGCAGTTAACACACTTTCTAAGCAGTGAAGACTTAGTGAAAATAACACTGTGCAACGACTCTCGTCGGTAAGTACTATTTCAGTATCCACAGTCCAGTTCACTTCAGGATACAGAGACCAAGACCATGGGAGAAGCACAACTGATAAATCATATGTAATTATTTGATGAAATTATGACATACACCTCAGGATCCAGAAGACAGCCCCTGGGTAATTATATATCTTGATAAGTAAGCATGCATATAACCGAATCAGCACGTTTGAGGATAAAGAGATCTCTGGAATTAGCATTAGATTTGATCATCATGTGACGTCACAGCAGCGGGCAGGGCATGCAGCTGCCTCAAGCGTGTTGCAACATGTGACCCTGTTTCTGTTGTGATAATACTGAGACCATTGAAACTGGAATATTTAGAAAGCGACATTGAATTGTCTGTAAAAAGAACACTTACCCCATACTTAAGATAAACACATCAGCCTTCTCCACTGCTAATCCATTTCAAGATCCTCTACTGATGTCTGGGGAGATCGAATCCTGTCTGCATGAATGGGTCCTTGACTAGATGCTTGTTGACTATTGATGACGGATTCCACTGAATTTTCCGTAAATGGTTGACAATCAAAGATGACACAACGAGGTTTTCTGCTGTGCATGATGAGGATTTCCTTGATTTCAAGTGTTGATGTTCTGCCTGTGGAGCATCTCGATGACTGGCCAGCTGAGGATTCTTCAGAATGTTCTTCTAGACCTTTAGGTGAGCTGGTTTCTTAGAGCTGGGGGTGGGATGATGCTGAGAACAGGAAGTGTTAGAGCGATTGTACTCTGAATACATCCCATAATACCTGATTCAGTTTGACATCTATCTTCTTAGTATGAGCACTATTGAGCCTGGTCGAACAGTAATCTTCAGCAACAGAGCACCTATGATAGGGTTAAAGGTATGGATCTCAAAACACGAGCATTAGCTCCCCATAAGATACCACCAAATTTTTAAGACTGTTGTTTCTCGTTTTGACTTTAGGTGCTACTTGTAAGTCAAGAGTTCTATCTAGCGCTGTTCCTATGTATTATGGTGTAATGCAGTACAACGAGACTTGGTCTCTGAATCTGTCTTCTGGAGTGCACTCTGACTGTCTTCTGCATAGATGTAATGTAGATACAATTATTTCCTGTGGATTTAGGTGGAGCCACTATTTCTTGATGTATACATCTAAGACTTCCATATCAGTGGATAAAGAGGTTTCAGCATCATAAACGTTGAGGCTCTGAGCCACCAAGCAAATGTCATCAGCATAAATCAATTTTTTTGAAGACTTTTGGTAAGCTGTGCATGTACAGACCAAAGTGGTAGTGGACTCAGAACAGACATTTGAAGTAAACTATCATTTGGTTTAAGTACCCTGCATCTGTCATTGTAAGAATGGATATGAAATGTTCTATTGTTTAGCATGTTGTTAAGTAAGTCCTTAAATTTGCGACACAATCGTGAATTTCTAAAGTGCTTCTCACCAAGCAGTGTCGAGAACAGCTGATATGGCCAAAAAGGCAGCTACACTTACTAATTTCTGCTCATACTCATTTTCGATATAAGTAACTAGAGAGAGTGTCTCTTCCTTAAATTACTTTCGCTTCTTAAGTTGGGCTAGCGCCTTTATTCTTAACGAAAGAATGTGTTTCGATTGTTACTATATGTTGAGAGTTGCACTCTGTAACTTTATTGGTGTAACCAATAGTCTATGGAAAATGTGGTTCATTAGTCAGCATGGTATGTTTTCATTATTTCTATTTGCTTATTCCTTTAATATCTGAAAACAGTTTACTATTCACATTCACCCGATAGGTACTTTCCAATTACTTACACAGTTTCAAGATATTCTATTAGATGATGGCGTACATGCCTACAGAATTCATAGCCACATTATATTTACCATGATTGGCATATCATCACGCAATACTATGTAACTTTGTCAAATTTGGTTAAATCTAAGGAAATTCCCTGTTTATTGTTTCTTTTACAAGCTAACAATAGTTGATTGGCAACCAAAGCGTATAATGAATGGTAAAGCAATGTGTTTTTGCGATCAAGAAAATTAAAAGGTTTCGTAATTAAGTTTTAATGTTTTAGAAATACATAAGATCACTTCTCTACAGCACCTGATAAGTCAGGTCTTAATAACATGTCATTAATGTCAAGATCATTCGTCGACTACTTCAGACTGACTTTGTTAAAGAATGTCTGTTTCTGAGTAGCTGATCCCAATTACAGTCACTGTTGACAGGGGAGAGGTGAAAATGAAAATATTTAAGTTTTGTACAAGCAGCAATGTGCCCTAGCAAACGTGTTACTCTTTGAACGGATATGCGCTTAATGATGTAGTGACGCTGTTCATCTTTAATCTGAGGCTCTTATTTGGTTTGGACACAGCGTGTAATCCTGGCGGTTTGGAGGACGATGCTATTCTTACTACTGAGTCCTGGCATTCGTCTTATGAGTGGGTTAAAACCTTCCTTTAAAAAAGCATCACCTGCGATTGTTTGTCGATCGTTATGGCATTTTGTGTCCTGTTACATTGTACTAGTAGTCTTTAAGACTAATGTTTAGGAACTAATCTCTAGTATGATACGAAGGGATCTGTAACATAACCGTGTAAGTCAGAGGTAAGTGCCATGTTATATAGAAGAAACTGGAGTCCTTCTGAATGGTGTAGTGGTCTACGTCTTTGTATAGTCAATAGCATAGCTACATCATATTTAGAATTTCTGCTGTCATGACATTACATAGGTTTTGTTTTTTGCTAATGTAGTTATGTCAGATATATATCTTACTGAAGGTAATATTACAGATAGGGAAGTGGTCATGGATGTAAATGAGGTGGGAGATGTAACTGTGCGAGATCAAATTTGACAGTGTTCTGAATTACCTAAGTCGAAACGAGGCCTGGGGAGTAAACAGTCTTCTGGCAGGATTACAGGCAGCCTCGGGAGAGTCGGCCATGGCGGAGCTCTCCCACCTGTTGTGCCCGGCGTATGAGACAGGCGAAGTACCCACAGACCTTAAGAAGAATGTAATGTTATCAGTTCCAAAGAAAGCAGTTGCTGGTAGGTGTGAAAAATTACTGAACTATCGGTTTAATAACTCGTCGTTGTAAAATATTAACACAAATTCATTACAGAAGAATGAAAAAACTGGTAGACGCTGACCTCAGGGAAGATAAGTTTGGATTACCAAGAAACGTGGGAACATGCGAGGCGCAACCTGACCAAATGGAGGGTCGGTTGGTAGGACACATTCCGAGACGTTGACAGATAACCAATTTAAACCTGAAGGGAAGTGTGGAGGTTAAAAATCGTAGACAAAGACTGGGTGGTGAAAACAGTATGGAGATTGGGCTGGATGTGGGCTGCAGTATGTACTTGGAGATGAAGAGGCCTGCAAGTTATACAGTAGAATGGAGCGCTATTTTTAAAACCAGTCTTCACACTGAGGGGCGCAACAACATCTCTCTGTGTTATAACATCTTATTTTCCAGTTGGCGTATTTTTTCATTGTTTATAACAGTCAGAGTACCTCTGAAGATGACGTGAGGAATACATATTTATTTAAAGTGGGGGTAGTTGAAGATCACAGGATGGTGATGAAGAATAGATTTCGTGGATCCACTGTATTTTAATCTACTCGACTTGCTTAGCGATGATTCCTGCTTGTTTGTGAAGGGGCTGACCTGCTCGTTAATTCTGCCGCATGTCGGGCCGTGACAACAGTACGCAGTGTCGTCTGTGTACAGGCCTCTTCTTTCGATCCTCGACCTTTAGCGATGTCAGCCGTGTTGTTGGTGTGTAGCAGTGGAGACGTGACAGTGTTACGTGGCGTCTCTACTTCTGGCTTAATACTTGTCGAATGGTGATCACCAAGCAGCGCTTGTACTTACCTGTTTCGAGCAACGTTTTTAGTAAGCTGCACACTTTGGCATGCGAAGTTCAAAAGTAACTTTTCAAAGAGCAGCCCAGCATGCCACAACCAATGGAAGGTGCGTTCGCCGCCCACGAGAAAGCGTGCTGGCGTTGCGCCTGCCGTGTTGCGTTCAGCCTGCGTCGCTCTGCTGCTCAGTCCTGGGACCGGGTCACCTGTGCTGTGGTTGCCGCTGAATGCGGCTTGTTCTTGTGCGATCATGTTGCTCTATTCCTTGAATATTTTTAGTCTGTCTCGAAAGCTTTCCCTGTCACTGAGAGCACGGTAACCTGTGATTTGGTGTTGATTTTTGGTCTTTCGGGTTGGGAAATCATCTTGATTTTAGCTTGCTTCTATTTTAGAGAGACTATTTTCAGTTTCATGGCCGCGATGAAGAAACGTTTGATGTGTTTGAGGCAGGTGTCTTCTGAAAGGAGTGATTTATTTTGTTATCTTCCAGTGCCTCCAGTCTCTGAGCTGCTTTCTTTCCATTTCATATTCGTCAATCTTATAAAGTAGTGGATGTTAAGCGGTTGCATTCGGATTTTCGAGTATTATTTCTTCGTCGGTTTCATCGAATTTTGGATACCGTGGATGACCGTGAATGTTTTTCTAGCACTTTGAGGAACTTTTTTGAGGTCGTCAGTAATGAATGACATTCTCATCTGCTATTAAGGATGGCTGTTCGCAAATGGTGTGCTATGACTGTTGGAACTTTTTTCCAAAAAACTACTGCTATTGTGGGACCTAATTCTTGTGACTACCTCGCGCATCATTTGGTGCGTTTCTCTTCTTATTAGATTATTGAAAACGTTCAAGCCAATCGTAGCATATGCATTAAGTTAGTGCCGTATGGTCTATAGAATTTCTTTACTGTTTAATTTTGTTTCTTATGTACGTCAGGAGTCTTAAGGAGTGGTTTGAATAGTTGATTCGTTAGGTTTTGTGTTAAAACGTATCAATCTGAATTTTTCGACTATCCGATTTCGTGAGTTTATGATTTTTAAGTTTTTTCCTAGTTTTTGTGGTTCACAGCATAATAAATGTGAGGTATTCGTTAGCTATGCAGTCGCCAAATTCAGTGTAGCTTCAGAATCTGGGTAGCTATGTTATACGTAGTATATGTTCTAAGATAGAAGTGCCATAGTGATTGGTGATTGATAAAAGGCGGCGATCATTTCTGAGTCTTGCGTGATTCAAAATGGCTACAACAAGTTTAATATCTTTCTTGTTCAATTTTTCAGCAAATATCACAGATCTAGTACTGAGTCTCCTGTTCCTTTAGCTGGGCAAAATGAGAGTATATAATTCACGAGATCAGTTGGCAGTACCGCGGCAGGATACATCGTTGTGGTGTTTTATATGAAAGACTCTGAAGCATCTATCTCAGATTCTACGAGGGTCTGGTTTGGGTTAATCAGGTCGGTGACAGATACAGTTATCTAGATTGATTTCTCTACCTGCTCACGAGGTATGTGCTGCGACTATAATACCAACAGCTTTTTCTCTTACTATGCCTTTAGGGAGTTTGTTTTTAGAGCAGAAACGCAGTGTGTTGACAATGCAGATACTGGCAATATCTTTCTTAGGCTTGAATGTGAAGGTTAATTCTTGTTTCCTGGTGTCTCTGGCTAGGTTGGGCATAGGCCTCCTTGTCTATCAATATGGCGATATAGACGTGGATCCGTGTTCGCCAAAGAACGTAGCTTTTCAGAAACTGCTGTTATTATTTCCCTTCTTTCAAATATCATGTTGGGAAGGGCTGTAATGAAGACTCAGAGTATGTTTTCCGTTTGATTGTTTTCTTGACATTCTTGGACGAAGACCGTGATAGTTTGATCAATGCGCTTAATGTTTTCAGTTTTGTTTGCTGAGATAGGCTGTTTTGGTCTTTCTTTGCAACTCTCATCACTATTAACGTTATCAGTGTTGCAGCTCCTGCATTTTGGTGCTTCTTGTTTCGGATCTATTTTGCAATTAAATATTCGATGTGCTCGACCCCGTTCTTCACATTTCAATTTATATCACAGCTTTTCGTGTCTTATTGGAAAGTGTTGCAATATGGACGTTTCTGATATTGAGGAGGTAGTGTTTAAATAGTCCAACCTTGTGAGGTACGCAGTGCATTCTGAAATGGTGAACAAGTAGCTTGTTAGTTGGTTATTTGCAACTATAGATGATTGGAAGGAATAGCGGGGAATTTTGATTTAGTTTCCCGGTACCTTTAGGTCCCCTTCAGGTTTTTCGTTTGTTGTATCACGGTCAAAATTGGTTTTCACAAAGGCGAGCGTGAGTCTGTTTGGTTTCTGTTTTGCTTAGTGATTGGCGTGCGGTGTGATTTCTGTTGCTGTTGCTTCAGATCGGTAAGAAACTGTTCTCTCGGGTTTCGATATCTGATGGGTGTGTTGTGATGTTGGCAAATTTTTTCGGATTTTTTTGGGAATGACTTGGTGGCCCAGGCAACTGTTTTAGTGCAGGTTACAACGATTTGGCGGTTTCTTTGCCACCTTCTTTGTTTATAGTTTATTGTAGGGTTTGCTAAAGTGCCATAAGTTGTGTTAGATGTGCTTTAATTCCATCTGCATCCAACCAGTTGTAAACCTAGTTCTTCGTGAGATGTATTTGGGTGAGTGTAAACTTTTTGTAATTGGAGTATCGTGTTTTTGGCGGCTTTGCCTGTTTACTTCGGGTTTCTTGTTTTCGGCTAGTTCGCGTAGCGTTGCGTTTCTGGAGATCTGCTGGAGACAGAGTTCTCTACTTTAGTCTGGTGCGCTGAAAACTGTTTTTGCATATCGGAAACAGGACGCCCTGCTTGAGAACGCTTGCAGTCAGCGTTGAGTTCTGTGCCTTTAGCCTCGGCAGATGCGAGTTGGTCATCCCTGTCTCAAAGTGTGGCGGTTGTGCAGACTGCTGATCCCAAGTCAGAATCGCTCTGATAATGCTGCATTTGGCGACAGTGGCGCGAGTTACGCATGATGAACTTTGCAGGGGACGTCGTCTGAGTAACACGTGTGCTGTCGAACAACTACGTATATGTAACAACAGTTCAAGCAGTTTCGGCTGCGAGAATGCTTGTCTCCAGATATATCAGAGGAAACCCCTTAGTAGGTATATCGGTTGCAGAAGTTAATGCTTGATACCCAGCGAGTTAAAGGGTTGTAACAGGTGATTCCCTGACCACCCATATCTGCTCGCTGGTTCGCCTTTTCGAAGACCAGAACGTGACAGCAGCGGCTGTAAGCAGCAGCAGGGAGTGGCCAGTGATGGGGCTTGCAGTCCTCTGCTGCTCCTAATTGGCTGAAAGGCCCACGTGTAGAAGGATTTCGTGGAGAGGCTCGGAGCTCGGGGAATCGAAAGCTGGCCGTCGGCGCCCGTGTAGCCAACGTGGCGGGTCGCGGGCGCTCTGGAGCGGAGTTCGTGTCGCGGCGCACAGTGTTCTCGAGGTTCAAAACGGCTTCTCGTTTGCGAGCATCCATTACCGCTTAAGAACTTTCCTGTCGTTATCTGCGAATGTTGCATAGTAATTAGTGTTGGCGTTTACGGCGAATTGGAGCTCCGGGAAAACTCGGTGACGTTAGCTAAGTGGCAGTGGTGCTCCGACTCAAATGACTGAGTTGGCTGGGGTAATTGGATAGCGATAATCTCAGTTTGATATCCAAATTTGGGAGTAGTGTTTTTTGAGTGACCGTCTTCCTGTTGAGTTTGAACTGTGTATTTCGTACAGCCAGTCGAAAGTAATATCCTGGACTTGGCTGTGAATGTTCCCAGTACTGCGGTCGGAACTCGGGATCTTGCCTGGGGGTAAGTAGGTAGCATGAGGGCCGTTAACTACTGGCTTTCGAGCGATGAGGTTCGATACTTTCCAGCGGGTCGAGGCTCGGCTGGCGACCACTGTGTCGGACTGACTTTACGCGTGTCCCGGTGGTGCAGGACGCTTGTCTGGGTGGGCCGCTAAGCGCCCCCAGTGCGCCGCGTGTCGGCTCTGGCCACCACCACCTAAAGAGAAGGCCGCGGCGCACTCTCGTGACGTCACGCAAAGCGGGCCAGGGTTGGCTTGGCGCTGCGCTGACAGAATCGAGGCGCACGGCCTGCAAATCTTCGTCAAACGGTTTTACAGAATGTGTTGATCTGCCGGCGCCCCCCTGTGGCCAGGCGGGCTGCACCCGGCACCTGCCTCCCTCGTGGCGCTGCGGCCTCTGGTTCCACTGCGTCCAGCACGGAAATCGCGGTTAACACTGCGGGTGCCTGGTAAATGCAAAATTCACGAAAATCACTCCACGTAGTACTACTTATCACAGGATTTTCAGTTGGGCTGGATACTAAATGCACACAGACACTCCTTTACTTTGCTCACTCAGGTTTTATTTGAACAAATGGGAGATCGTCTATTGATTACGAATCACAACAATTTCGGTGTACTGTGTGCTTCTAGTGAAGCCACTATGGCACATGTTTTCCAGGACAAACAGTACTGGCACAAGTTTATCCTGCCACAGTACTGTTTCTGTAAATACGCCTTTAAGTAATGTTCTTCCTTGCTCAAGAGTGGCACATGGAACATTAACTTTTAACATCTGCCATAGTACCCTTACAAACCTCTAGCTTAACAAATCACCATCTTGTCTCACAAACCCAATAATGCTAATCTCATATAACTCTGCCATTCGACACTTTGCGTTCACTTCAAGCCACATTTCACACAACAAGTCATGTGTTACTTTATTACTATACCTTTTTGAGCCACTCTATGTAATCGAACCACTAATAAGCTCAACAAACCCATTTACACTTTGATGCACACACCACTTCAGTCATTGGCCCCTCTCTTTTCATTTTATAAGTATCTGAATGTCTCTTGTCATGGTACTTGAATTACAAATCGTGTAGAAGTACATCTTTCAAACACATATGGAAAATTTCCTTGTTTCAGACATAATATGATATATACTAATATCATACATTATACATTAATAAAATCGACAAACTGCAAAGACAGATCCTCGACGGAAAACGGAGAAAAGACGTCATACGAACATGTGTCCAGAAATGCACCATCGCCACGGTATATGACACTGACGAACGGGAATTCCTGCGGCAACGTGCTGCGTTTTCCTTGTATATAACAGGCCGTGTGATTGACGCAGCCTATTGTATACACAAAGCATTTCCCAACAATTTTATTAAGTAGTCTCAGTGCATTAGAATAGGTAGACAGAGACTACCACTCACAAATAAGCACACAGTTGTAAATGAAGGAGACGTTAGGAAAGAGAAGTACTGGCTGTACGATATCAGATTTAATGATATTTAATATTGTCATACCAGGTAGAGTCCATTTTTATTGCTGGGCTTTATGCAGTGTAGTGTGGAGACAGTTATTTGCGAAAAATACTGAAGGAGGCTACAGCGAGGATTCTGAGAAGGGAGACTGTTCATTGTTTCTCCTGGCCAGATTCCTCTCGGCTGCCGAACACAGTTCTAGACCTGCAGGGATGTCGGTTGGGTTCCACCAAAGAAGTATCCTGTTCTTCAGTATGGGGAGCGTCGTTCCATTGCAAACGAAACAGACGAAGAGCACTGGTCCTTGCACCATCGTAACTAGATGCGTATAGTACACTAACTGCGCTATTCCCTGAGCCTGGTGGAACCCAATTCTAATAATAATTCCTGTTCCACTTAATATAATGGCCTTAACTGACATAAAAAGACATTGCTTCTTTGAGGCAAATTTCTTGTTATCAACAATTTTGAGTTGCCGCATGGAGCACCGAGTACGTAGGTACATGTATCCAATCAGTCCGAGACAAATCAAATTGAATGCCACAGACACTGAAATCCCTGCAAGGACTACTATACGACTGTAGATCAGGTAATATTTACTCGTCTTTTCCACAGCAACAGCTGCCACACATACTATACTCCACGGTATAAACACACACAGCACCTCACGACGGAATAACTGGCTTACTTCAGCAGGTAGTAGCTGGTCAGGAAGCCTGAGATGGCGAACACAAGCATACATCTGGTAGCAGAATGAGTTCAGCCAGATACAGCTGAGAAGTGTGAGGGCGCTGTCTATCAGCACTGCTGTAGGTAAGTCAGGGACGCCTGCCATACGATACACGACCTCAGAACACAGGATCTGGGTTATGCACGTGATCTGAAAGGACAAGAATATCTTTCCAGGCAAGTTACGTAACTGGGGAAGGTACATGTATACTCCGGCAGTCGAAAAACGGAAAATGATATTTACCAATATAAATGAGATTTCTAAAGGCTTCAAGCTGTCTATTTTGAAATCCTTGTATTTCAAGGTGGCGTTGTTTAAACTGTTTTTGTAGTTCAGTGTTTCTTCTGTTAGCTTTTGATACAGTACTCTGCTACTACTATTCAATAATGCAAATGCGGCACTAGTGAACGTACAATTATGGAAAGTCCTGATGGAGGAAAAGTCGCGACACTTTAGCAACAGAATAGCTCTGGAAACAGAGCAGATGGCGTCTGTAGCGTTCGACTGCAGACATGATTGATCGTCGGGACTATCGAAATAGCAGCGAGCATCGTGCACGGACTTTATCATACTAAACGGGACGTCCTGACAAATGCCGTACGAGTTGACCGCCATCCAGGCGAGCAGACAGAGGTTGACGTTTATCCTCTGCGTGTAGGCCAGGTAGCTGGTGACAGGTATGTGGGGCGACCTCTGCACCACGTCGTCCCACAGCTGCTCGCGGCACTGCTCGCGCTGCTTCACGGCTTCCAGTGGCAGGTCTTCCAGCGGACACGTGGGGTGGTCCAGGGCGTTCACCAACAGCTGCACGCAGTCAGTGTCCACGGAGAGCGTAGCGTGGCTTCTGTCCTCCAGCTGCCACTCCTCGTCTGCAAGTAAACGACAGCAAGTAGGTGGTGGCCGTACACTGCAGGCAGCTGATTCCAAAGTCTTCTCTGGATCACGAGCGTGGGCGTTGTTTACCCACATTATCCAGGTTCAGTGACCCAGAACTATGTAAGGCGGCATGTCATCACAAATTAAGAGTATTAACAAAGACAGATATCATGTTACTATGCACGTCTGTTTCATCTTCAGGGTGTCCAAGAAGTCCCTGTATCGCTCTTGGCATAGTAAAAATGAGGAAGTAAATAGGTTTTATTCATATTCCTGCATTGGAGATGGAAAAAAACAATGTTATCAGAATTATATTTCTGTTTCAGCACTGCAGTCTTTGAGTTCCGAATCCATGGACCAACAGTTATCTTGTAAAGGAGAGATTAGTGGAGGATTCGTGGGTGCATGAACATCCGCAGATAGGAAAAACTATGTAACGCATGATGAGACCATTTGCCTGAGTCCACCTCGTAAAGTAGCCATGCCTGATTGAGATAAATGTCCTACATTTTCAGGCTGTCTCAAAGACAGACCACGTATTGGAAGAAATAAAAAGTGAGAGAAAACGTGTGTCACCCTCTCTTAATCAGATGAGCAGTCTCCAATAAAAACAATTTGCAAAAGAGCAGTTGCACTTCAAGCATCTTCTTCAACAATGCACGACCACACTGAAAAAATACGAATACGAAAGGATTTAGGCCCATGTTTGTTACTGAATTATCTGACAGTAGTGTGGAGCAACGATTTGTAACCTACCGTACTTCGTTGTGGCGACTTGTCCCATGTCTCGCTCAAGAGTGTTGTTTACGTATAAATGTGCCATATACCACTATTTGCTCAGGAAAAATATTGTTTTCTTGTCTAAGGAAAGTACCCATATTACCAAGAGTTGGAAAGGAACCTACCTCACCTTATATGGGATATTGTGTGATCAGAATACCTGTTAGGACCACATTCTTTTGAAGCTTACATGAATGGGAACTTCCATTTCTCTGTACAACAGAAGTTTTCAGTATCTCAGCTCTATGACAAGGCGGTCACGGATCTTGTGTGGTTGTAGAAGGAAGGAGGTTGAGCCTCGTTTTGTTATTCAGATGTGTGGGTTTCTTAATGAACAACTTATTCTCGGATTGTATTTGGTTCTGCAGCATTTAAAGCCACATTAAAATGGTTACCACGAAATCCCAACATTACCACCTCAACAACCTTTTGAAATCGTCATGACAAACTTTTGATCTTACCACGCAAATAACTGAATATGAAGAATAATAAAGCCTCATGTGGCTCAACGTTGAAAGATTAATGGAAAATTGACACAAGTGTTGAGGAAGTCTTTCTAAGCAGATTTACTAGAACGATCCGCAATAAAGCAAGGGGGACAGCGAGACACATAGATATCTGAGGAAGGTGTGATCGTCCATACACTGATCCGTTGGATACGTTTTTTTTTATATCTAACTACGTCCATATAGAATATACTCTTTTGACATAACTTCATAGGCGTCCTGTACAAAGAAATAGGATGCAGGCTGAATTCTCGTCTTTCTGATATTTCACTTTCCTCCGTGAAGTTAGTGACCCCATCATGCAGTGTAAAAAAAAGTGATGGAGCAGATTCGTCACCAGTTTGTTTCGTTAGCACGAGAATGTCGAGAAAAGGCACAACAAAATACAGTAGCTGACGATTTTGGAAGTACCTTTACCACAATGAACGATTTACTATTAATATTCTGTTTGCATAAATTCAAAAACACGCAGAAAGATGTAATTAATTCGTCTCACTCGTACCTTGTGTAATAATAACAAGGCAGCAATAAATGCAATTGGGACATATATGCCTCTGCTGCTGAGTGGATGAATGTGGGATTACAAAAAACAAAAACAAAAAAATGATTCAAACGGCTCTGAGCACTATGGGACTTAACATCTGAGGTCATCAGTCCCCTAGAACTTAGAACTACATAAACCTAACTAACCTAAGGACATCACACACGTCCATGCCCGAGGCAGGATTTGAACCTGCGACCGTAGCAGTCGCGCGGTTGCGGACTGAAGCGCCTAGAACCACTCGACCACCGGGGCCGGCTGTGGGATTACAACTCCAGAGATTTGGGATTCAGGCATTGATCCCGAGATTCCTTCTGTCACTTATGTCTTCTTTCACCTCTGACACTGATTTATGGAAAACGAAAATGATGGAACTGTAGAATGGTTCGGAGACCCAATAATTAACTGTGTCCCACAATTATTAACTGGGTAAGTTAGTTCAAAAGTAGAAAGACGGCGAGTGACCACAACCTGCAGTAGGACAGCACTGTGGTGACCAAACCAGGCCTTAGCTTGATGATGGCTTTACCTACTGCATTCTGAGAAGTCCTGATAGTCGTTTTCCTCGAGCACTATTCCTGTTCTGAGTACAAATCAAAGGAGAATGATACTGATATGCTACACATCATCCATTGTATATAGTTCATTGCGTGTTGAGCGCAAATGTATACCCAGTAAGCCGAATAAGTTCTGAAAGATTCTTATACACAGGCACATTCTGTGAAAGGCCGAATGGACGACTTTGTCGTAAACACTCCATTTTCTTTGTTATTCATTCCACTCCCATCACCTTATCGTGTGGTGCGCAAGCTTCGGACACTTTGCTGCTCTTCAGCCTATCGAAGTTAGGCCAGTATAGCTTTTATGGGAGAATGAATAAAATGATTGGTTTCAAAAAAATAAAAGCCATAGCGTCTCTACATAAACACATGTACATTGAATCTGATGATGGTACTATGGTGAAGATAAGGCTCGTGCTTCTGGCAAGTCACTATCAGTCAGTTCCCAATAACTACTACGAGGGTAATACAGTATGATGCAGGTGCCGGCCAGAAAGGGTGTATGTATTCAAGGTGTTGGAGTGGGCTGGGAAGTATGATTGACAAGTTGATGTGGGTAGAGGGAGGTGTGAGGGATGGATTACAGTGGTCAGGAGGCTGGAAGCGGGATCATCTACATATTGAAGAGGCATATACGCTAGGATTATAGCTGGTTGGAGGAGTAAGTGTCTACATACTATTCTGGAACAGGAAGAACCAGCCAGCTGAAGTTCCGCTCGAATAGGATACAGAAGGGGCGGGCAAGTGGAGGATGGGTATGACATGTTGGTATAGGCGCACCAGAAGCCTAGGTATCCAGAGGATAGGCGAGAAAAATTGCTTTTGTTCCCCACGTTTATGGAACGTCTACAATTTGTGACAAAGTCTGAGGAACTTTGGAAGAGAGGGCAATATAATCAGCTGGTAGAGGTTGCGTCTGAGACGGCAAATATGATACAGAGAGCAAGGTGTTCTAAGACTGTAAGAAATGGTAAATTTTTGAGAGTGCTGAGATCCAAGCTATATTGGCGAAAGTAACACTGGGGCCACTAAGGCTTTTGGAAAGACTAAGGAAGAAACAAGGTCAGGGGTTAACGTCCTGTTGGTTAACAGCTATTAGAGCATAACCCAGAATTGGGAAGAACGGGGAAGCAGGACAGCTGCGTCCATCCATAGGAACCGTCGTGTCATTCACCTTAAGCTGCGTAGGGACATCGAAGAGAAACTAAATATGGTCGAAAATAAAGTTTGGAGCCAACAGCGTACCACAGCATCGCCTCGTTCAGTGGGTTTTACCCAAGTACAGAGGATGGCTGAATGATGGAATCCCCATATTGTCGAGTTTCCTGTCTTCTTAATTTGAGTTTGTTGTAAGCTGGGGATGCGTGATTATTCCATGATATGAGAAAGTGAGAGTCCTCTGCTCATGTCAGCAGAGAGGAATGGAGCAGCAGGTCCACCGCCTTACTGCAAGCGCTTATCTTCCTCCACGTAATTGGGCACTGTCCTTGCATTGTGAGAGAACTGTGACTCGGAGTTATCTGTTTGTAATGGATGCGTTAAGAGCTTAACATCCACATCTGACACACATGTTGTTGTGTCATGCTTTTAATAAATTTACAAGTAGATAAATGAAACAGTCAATGATCAGAACGCATTATTGTTTGGAAAGCAACACACGTATGTTTAGCTCCTCGTGGCTGTGGCTTCGTGAGCACGTGTGGTATTAATTGGGGTCCAAAGACACAGGAGCTGCTGAAAACACTGAGCGGCATTACAGTGCAAGTCTGCAGATGATGAGCACTGAACGTTTGCTACAATTGTGCGAAATATGTGTCTGTTGTTGGCCCTCGACTCTCTGTACGTGCATGCTTGGCCTAGGCTTGACTGAGTGACGTTACGCCGACACTGCACCCTGAAGGCAGAAATTCGTCGCTTCTCTGCAGTCGTCATGGAACTGTTGATACCCTCGTAGACAGAACAGAACTCAGGCTGGACTCTGGCAGAACTCGTACCAGGCACTGGCAGAGCTGGAAATACTTGTCGTGTGTGGCGCCTCGAAGCTACAGGAGGAGTGGCTTACTACTTCTTTCTCATAGGCGGTGGCGATGCTGCTTAGGTGTACAGCATCTCTGCGGTGGTCGACTGACGATTTGCTGCAGGCGATTATCGTCGACACCACATGTGTCACCTTCAACAGTGTCACAGGCATCAGTGTATCATGATACACTGAGGAGAGGTAATGTAATGTAGAACACGAGGTCTGGTGATGAGAAACTTTATGCTTCAATTCCCCTCCCATTACTGGGGAAATACCAGCAATGTAAATTTCTTCCATGACCTGGATTCGAACCAGCTTACCTTTGAAGAGAGTAACACTACACAGTCATGTTTATGTGTGCCATGGTGGAAGTTAGGGAGAGAGAAATGATTGGTGGTATTTATTGTAATAATTCCTTGGGTTTTTAACATAAGTGATTTTGATGTAGCAGAGGCTACACCGAGAGGTGAAGTTATCGAGGCAGATGGAGATATGCTGTTGAGTAAGATTTACAGTGACAAAAGAAGGATGGTGTGCCAGACAAGGAGCTATACAGTAAACATAATTCATTGGGACACCTGGCTCTTGCCAGTATACTCCCAGAGATCCGAATGTGCGACTAGTGCGGAATATTTAGCCAGTGGAGGAGACATCATATCACTTTTCAATTATAGGCCACATGTCCTGTGGACAGACACCAGTGGTTCCCATTACCTTCTGCATTCTCATGCCTTTGAGCACTGCTGACTCTTCAGGGTTTTAGGAGCAGGGGAAAGAAGTGCCTTGAAGCTCTATCCGCCCATCCATCATTACTGATGATTTTTATTCTAAATTTAAGCAGTAGCGAGGTTCGAACCTGGGTTCCATGACGTTTTGATTAGTATACAAAGACACTACCCTTAAATCATAGGTGAGCTGTGGGATATAAACTTTCATACAGTATGATATCACTCAACTTGACTAGAGCTAGTAGGAAATAAGAGTTTTTTTTTTTTAAGAAGGTCGAAAGTAATGGAGTGATGACCAGCCTCACATAAGAATTTCCTGGAATTTTAAGACGTCGTGGTCTCCTTAAATGCTTATATATTCCGCCCTCACAATCATATTCTGCACATCAAGACGCTTCATTCGAGCCCAAACTCGATAAGATAAAGTCAGTATTGTATGAATTCATGTAAACGATACGCAAATAACTAATAAATCGCAAGTGCGCACCGTGGTTGAAATACTCGAGGCTGGCGTACACACATACATTCCAGACACGACGGTCACAGGAGCTTTTAGCTCGAGAGAGGCAACTGCACCCCAGGAGGCCGGTCCCAAGCTATCTACGTCGGTCAGTGAGCGCCTGTAGAGCAGACAGCGTTAGCCCGAGTGAAAGGACGACCCTGTGTTCGGCTTAAAAGCAAATTCCGCTACATTGTGTGGGAGCGGCCAGCCTACACATTCTTTACAAACATAGCACGCAGTTTCAGAGATTTTCACAGGGAGACAGCAAACACCGATACTACAGATTTCCGGATTGGTCACCTTAAACAAAACGTCATTCTCCCGTTTTAGAAGAGCAATGCTGATTGGTAGACGATATTTCTGACGCCTTGAGCTGAAGGAGTAATGGAAGAGATCGAAAGATATACCCCTTCACGTCTGGTGTGCAGAGGGGCCGTTCTGTTGTCGCTCTTGGAGCGAGAACACGTAACGAGAGCGTGCGCGCTCGTACATGTACTCGAGAGAGCGAGGAACAAGTCTCTCCTCAGTACTTCACTGGGAGAGCACCTCTGTCGAGAGCCAATCTAAGTGCAACTGTATATTGAGTCCTTGCGATTAAGCGTTGTTCACTGTGTTGGCCGCCACATTTATTATGCGGTTTGAACGGACTGAGTAATAGTTAAACGCCTGCGAGCGAATTTTTGAGTGGCATCGCGGTGGACTGGTTATCTGACCGGTGTACCACACCAATAGACTAGGGGCGAATAGGAGTCCTTGACTTCATCAAGGCGTAGGGAGAGTTTGATTGGCGAATTCAATCCATATAGAACAAGAGTTATCTTATTTGTCGGCAGCGAGCGGCGCAGACAGCAGTCATCACAGCTACATCTCTTCGAACCCCACATTTCCTCCACAACAGTACCTTTCACTGCATATCACACGTGAGAGCCTCGACTGTACCTAGCAACACTGAGCGAGGTGGCGCAGTGGTAAGACACTGG
Source organism: Schistocerca nitens (assembly GCF_023898315.1). Taxonomy (NCBI): domain Eukaryota; kingdom Metazoa; phylum Arthropoda; class Insecta; order Orthoptera; family Acrididae; genus Schistocerca; species Schistocerca nitens. The sequence goes on from NC_064624.1 coordinate 68,387,853, forward strand.
ACTCGCATTCGGGAGGACGACGGTTCAATCCCGCGTCCGGCCATCCTGATTTAGGTTTTCCGTGATTTCCCTAAATCACTCCAGGCAAATGCCGGGATGGTTCCTCTGAAAGGGCACAGCCGACTTCCTTCCCCATCCTTCCCTAATCCGATGAGACCGATGACCACACTGTCTGGTCTCCTTCCCCCAAAACCAACCAACCAACTAACCTAGCAACCAGAATGAGATTTTCACTCTGCAGCGGAGTGTGCGCTGATATGAAACTTCCTGGCAAATTAAAACTGTGTGCCCGACCGAGACTCGAACTCGGGACCTTTGCCTTTCGCGGGCAAGTGCTCTACCAACTGAGCTACCGAAGCACGACTCACGCCCGGTACTCACAGCTTTACTTCTGCCAGTACCTCGTCTCCTACCTTCCAAACTTTACAGAAGCTCTCCTGCGAACCTTGCAGAACTAGCACTCCTGAAAGAAAGGATATTGCGGAGACATGGCTTAGCCACAGCCTGGGGGATGTTTCCAGAATGAGATATTCTCTTCTAGCAACATTCTAACCGATAATTATTCAAGTTGAGTAAGTGCGGCTCTCAGCCATTCTGCCAAGTCAATAACAATCTTAAACTCTGTATAGAAATTTCATTAGCGAATCCTATCCTTAAGAGGTAACTTCACATTCTGAAAAGAACCCACAAATAACGTGTTCAATTCATAACTAAAAGTGCTATTGTGATTTCTCAGAATTTTTGCAAAATAAATAATAATTTTCGTTACTTTCATGTTTTTCTTACACTAACTAGCACTACTCCAGTACCCAAGTATCCCACTAGTTACGTAAGAAATTTTGTGAATTTTTGTGTCATTTCCTTACAGTGGACGACTCCAGAAGGTATTTATTGCTGAAAGTTTTTCAGGCATTTCTCTTTAGAACGTTAGGAGTGTCTGTCTGACTTCTGTAGTAGTGTGGGGGTGGAAATTGCATCTTGCAGGGGCCAAAGGGTAAAGGGTACATCTCAGATTAATCTGTTGCACAGAATGACAGAATAACACCAACACACACGCTCACAAAATGTGTGGCTTTATAGTCTTGCGTTGTAAATACTATATTTAATTCGTTTTGTGGCGTTATAGACATGTATTTTAAACTGTACCAAGAGATGTGGTGGTCGTATTTGTGTGACATTGTATGTACCGAATTGTCGAGCGGTCATTAGATACAGTGAGTATATCTTTAAGATATGAAGCACTGAGTCTGGCTTGTTGAGGTTGTTTGGTAACGTGTGGTTGTTATGGATGAGAGGAGAATGAATCCTTTTTCAATAGATTGTTCAGTTTATGGAAAATGTGGCAGTGTTTTTGTTCGTGTGTATCACCAATCCCAGGGTTTCTGATCTGCAGAATGAGGTGCTGGTATCAGGATATCTCACAAGCACCCATTGGCAGTACCATCTGATTGTGTGTTGTAGCAATTATCTGTGCTTTGTAGAGTGTAGAGTGACTGGGACTGTGTTACGAAACTGTAACAATTTTCATTAAAGTATAGTTGTAGCATTGAGATAACATGTGAGTGATGATGATCTCGTTGGAGCTGACGGAACAGACATATGGATGGAATGCTATGCTGCTGCTTTGTCTTGATGTTTTATGTGGTGAAACAAGGTTACGTATAGGTTTTAAGCTGATGTTTTGGTGTGGCTGAAGATAAAGTTGGATTGCTTTTTGGAATAAGTGACTTGGATGTTAAAATGGAAGCTGACTGTGGCTGTTATCGTCATCTGTTGGACGATATGTGGACGTTGAAAGAGAGTGAATGTTGTGGAAAACAGTGGTTCCAAACTGGATGTCTTTCATGTTAGGGACGCGACACAAAAAACTGTTGGGATGGTGACGTTGAGCTCGACTGACGGTGTAGAAAACTGTGGATCTGAACTCAATATCTTTGATGGTGAGGATGCAATGCATGTAGTTGTTGGGATGCGGAATGTAAGTTTAGTGTTGTGAATAATGCGTTTACTTTATACTTATTAGATCATTCGAGTTGAGGCTGTGTCGATGATGCAATTGTGCTAGGATTGTACATTTGGGCACAGTTAACATGGGTGGTTTTACGAACTTCCAGTATGCTGCAGTAGTTTGGGTCAGCAACTTCTGGTAATCAGTGGACGAAAAACCGTTCCAAGGTTTTGTTCATTCGATGAGTTACCTGTATGCACTGTAAATGTTCATTGCACGTTTTTGACATATTCGGAAATGCCATTTTCGACTATGTTATGGTGATTTGAAAATGGGTCTCGGTCCGAAACAAATCATTGAATGAACAAAAAATAAAAATTTGCAAGTTGGACTGGTCTTGTTTGTAATTGGGATAGGCCAGGTGGTTCTGCGATACTGGGTCAGATAGTCGTCACACTGGAAGTATTTGTGACACCTGTAGGCTTGGATTTGCGATTTAGGTGATTTTACACAATGGCAGCGACAACAGATCAGGGCTCAGTTGTTGATACATTGGTCTGTTGTGGGCAAGCATCTAGTTCTGCTGGACAGTGATGCGTAAAGAAGCCGGCAGAGAAGCGCCACGGTTTTAATAGAGGCGAGGGCAACTCTTTCAGACAGGGCCGTTGTAGCAGCCTGCTGGATGGTGCAAACCATTTCGAACATCGCCACGTGCTCAGAAGAGATTCGCACCAGTTTCTTCAACCCCCCCCCTCCCCCCTCCACATCTCGACCGAACTGCCACGACCTCTCCGATCTCTCTGGATTATCACGACCACTTTCCCCTGAAGATAAAATGGCTCCGAGCACGATGGGGCTTAACATCTGAGGTCATCAGTCCCCTAGAAGTTAGAACTACTTGAACCTAACTAAGGACAACAACACACACATCCATGCCCCAGGCAGGATTCGAAACTGCGACCGTAGAGGTCACGCGGTTCCAGACTGAAGCGCCTAGAACCGTACGGCCACACCGGTCGGCCGCTGAAGATATGTTCAATGTCGGGCTTAATTAGCTTCCAGACAAACGGCTAGTGGTCCACAACTCTGTAAGGTCTTGTCGCTGCTCATTCTTTAATATCTTGTCGCCACTCGTGAGGAACTGAAACATCAACTACAGCTCACACGTTTGTTCTCGGTGTCCATAACAGTTTCAGTCATGATTATAGACATGCTGCAGAGTGCAGCTCAGTCTGGCAACAGATGGGGTAAGAGTCTGCTTGTTTGGTAACTTGCTAACAATGCATATTTCCTTTTATGTGCCAGTGTCTGCAGTAAATTATCGGCGACAGCCGAAATTTGTGAAAGGCCTTTCTTCTCAGTATTACAGTTCCTGGTTCTAATATACGGATATTCTTATGATAACTTACTTCCTTATCTGTTGCAACCCTTTTCGACCACCTTAGTTTCTTAATTAGTCGGCTTACTACCAATGAAAACCCTGCAAGTTCGATTGCCTGAAGCGGTCAAGAGTGACAACGGCAGGCATAAATAATTTTTCCGCTGAGAGAGCACAAGCCCACTGTCCTACTTTCGTCTCATTTAAATGGAGTTACTGCCTACCGAACAAGAAGCTATCAGGCAGGTACAAAGAGAGAATTAAACGATTACAACTCGTTTCATATCTGGTGCACGATGGATAGATGATCGAGTAAGAGATAAAGTCCAGCAACGAGAATAAAATAATATATTAAAAAAATATAGTCCTTCGAACAGATAGAGTTGTTTAGCAGACAGGTGCGATAGCTGAAAATACAGTGTTTCCTCAGTCCTACTACAGTTCATAGTATTAACACTTCTAAGGATAATATTAACAGTGTACCTCATACAATTAACTGTTCAGTTACAAATCGAAATATTGTTCGTCAAAGAAAATTAGTAAATACGAACAGTATCGTGCTAGGATCATAGATGAGAAATGTAGAACACTACACATGTTACAGTATTGACAGAAAATTAGCTTGTCTGTAGCCGTTATGTTGCAGAGACCATTCTCCATTTTTAAAAAGCCTTAGACTAGGTCTGAAAAAAACTACATGTACAGAATTTTAGAGTGTTTATAGAAGATAAAAAGGAACACTTTTTTATATGAGGCACGTGTCGCACACGTATGAAGGTCTTATCTGCACTGACGTTCAGAGACGGCGTTCAAACTGCTGTGGGATGGGCACTGTTTTAGAGGTGTTGCGTGCCTCCTATGGGAGGGAGACGAGTTGTTCAGTGTACCAGACTCTGGCAGACACCCTAGGTGAGGTGATTGCCTGTTAGGCTAAGGCTGCAAACATTATTTGTGAGACGCCCACTTGTTTCGAGTGTGTTGCACAATCATTAGCAGCCAGCTGGCACTTGAGTAACGTCTCCAAAACATCACACAGCCTCTGTACATCGCTGGCGTCGAAACCTTCACGGGCCTCGAGCAGGTGGGTGTACACCTATGACATTTGTGTCACATAAACTTTGTTCTTTTTAATCTTCTCTAAACACTCCAAAATTTTGTGTACGTAGTCTTCTTTTAGTCCTTCCATAATGAAGAAGTCAATAATACATCGAAATGAAGCAGTTAGCCTGTCATAGATCCAGACGGAGAGTTGCCGAGGAATCTAAACACTGACTTTGGAAAGAGCACCAGAGATTATCTTGCGTGGCATGCAAAATCACGCAAGATCTAAAACTACACATTCAGAAGGGTATTTGAATCTCATTCCTCGAACAACTGAGCAGTTGTCAGCGCATAACCGTGAAGTGGCCGGGTCGCAGTATTAAACTTACCTACAATCTTGAAATCATCTTCGTAGAATGAATCGATGTAGTCAACTGCATTGTACCAGTAGACACGATAGAAGGCGTACAGTTCATCAGCGAGGCTGAACATTTGCGACGCCTCTGGCTGCCGCTCCTTGCACAGCGCACTGAAGTCGTCGTCAGAGGAGAGGCTCCACGGCTGATAGCGCAGCAGGCGTTCACTCAACAGCGGCCGCCTGTAGCACACAAGCTGCCAGGTTAAAAGTTGAAAACCTAGCATGTATAGTTTATGCAAGAACGTACAAGTATTCAGAACGGATTTCGACTCAGCAGTGGATTAGAAACTTCCTGGCATATCTGTACTGTGTTCGAGACTGGGACACAAACCTGGAATTTTTTCATACTTTAAAGGATGCATAGAAACACAGCAAACAATCGCAAACCCATTGGTCTTTTTAGCATTTTAGCGCATCGAGATTTCAACTTTAGATTTCAGAATACTTGAGTGAGATACCGATTGTAACTATTTCTTGCAGATCATCCACTCCGTTCTGTGCTGCTATATCGTTTTAACTGGTTTCAGACACATCAAACAGCAGAACTGCAGCGCTTGCCGCAGAATACCTCTTTTCTTTAAAGAAGAATTTCGTATGCACTGCAAGAGAGTGAACATGTGATATTTATGTTAAGGATATGAATGACTTGTTCGAATTTGTTATAAATGATTTTAGATGCTGACATGTACACATGTCTGTCATGAGCTGAAGCAAAATCGTCCTCATTACCACTTGAAAATGGCTCATAAGGTCGAAACTGCAATTGTAAAACAATTTTTAAAGTCAATGGCGAATATGACGTCCTTAAAAAAATAGACATCGAGCTGGGCAGGCAGGAACCGAGAGCCGCCGTCACAGCCTTACTTCCGCCAGTACCTCAGCCGCTGCCCTCCAGCCGTCACAGAAGCTCCCCTGCACGGCTGGCGGGACCAGCGCTCCCGGAAGGATGGGCACTGCAGTGACCAGAGGCGTCGGGAGTTGCTTCCTGGGCGAATCCTCACTCTGCAGTGGAGAGTGCAGTCACTTGAAACGTCGGGGATCCGACACACGGCTCTGACCTGCCAGGGAGTTTCCTATCTGCTTCAGGTGACGTGACATCTGCGATAATTTTCCGTAAAGACTGTATGACAGCTGAAAGCAGAACTCCCACAGGAAGAAGATCTCTATGGACAATCGTGAGTGTACCGTCAAGCAGGTCCACTTATTCAGTCCCTTTCAGCTAATCCAACGGCTAAGGACAGCGCGATACGATGACTTAAACCATTTCAAAACCGTCTTTGCAAATACCAAACATGTGTTTTTATTTCACAATACGCGTTTCGCTTTACTCATTATACCCTTATCAGTTGTGGCATTTTTATGTTTCCGCTTACATCCGGCAGTGCGCAGCTCACCATCTCACACTTGTATGCTTGACGTGCAGAAGTACATGTCTGCTGACGTAAAACTTGACAAAATGACGCTTCAGTATTGCATACAAATGTTTGTTTACTTGGCTCTGAAGCATTCGCTCGGTCTCGTTTCGTGAGTGGTTGGTGCGGGTCTCTCGTTTGGCAGTGGAAATTATCATACAGAAATTGTTGGCCGTAAAACTTTGTCCTAAGGTCAGTGATCCGTACATCGATTCGATTCATCTGTCAGGTACATCTTATGATGAGAATGGAGCCCTCAGGATCGGGTATGAGACAATTTTTTTCCTGATTAATCTACGACTGCATTCCCTATAGCCCATCAACGATGGAAAGTTTCCATACTGCCTGATACAACGCAGAACAATCATTACTCCCTGTACTCCTTGTAGTATGCTCCTTGGTTATCACTGTTACTTGACAACGACGTTGTCAATTACAGCATGAAGCTGCATCATAATGAGTTCCGTGTTATGTCAGGGTCCCCAGTTTGACCGGAAAGCTGTCCCTCCCATAAGGCATGTGGTGCCATGGTGCTAAGGCTCGCAAATCATTTGCACGTGACGTACAGCAGCACGCGGTTCTGCTTGGAGTTACAGCGGCACACCTATTGCTCTGACAAGCTGGAACTCAGAATACGTGCCGTGATAAAGTTTATGCTCCAGGAAGTAGATGCACACTGACAATGATCTGAATAAACATTATACTGCGATTTTTTTGGCAAAGAATTTCGGGAGAGGGCTGTTTTTAACGCAATGGAACCGTTCATTTCATAAGGCAACCAAAGAAAGTATTTAAGTGGAGGAAGGACGTGAACATACGACCGATGTGGCCGAGCGGTTCTAGGCCCTTCAGTCTGGAACCGCGCAGCTGCTACGGTCGCAGGTTCTAATCCTGCCTCGGGCATGGATGTGTGTGATGTCCTTAGGTTAGTTAGGTTTAAGTAGCTCTAAGTTCTAGGGTACAGATGACCTCAGATGTTAAGACCCATAGTGCTCAGAGCCATTTGAACCATTTGAGGTGAACATACAATCTCCACTAAAACAAAGGGCAAAGAAAGCCCGGAAACTTCTGGACAATTTGCCTATGTACTACACAGCAGTAATACTCCAATACTGACTGCCATATTCATTTTGGGGGAACGTGCGTTGGCACACAGAGTGGCGAATCCACAGAAGACGCAATCAATACTCGCCACAGGGACGTGGAGTGTCGACGAGCGAGGCAGGCCGCTACCACGGAAGGCAATCGTCATCAATTAGGGTACAGAGGCAGGGTCAGTGTGCTATAGGCGGCTTTGGTTTGTAGTGCTGGAGCCATTACTGAAGGTATCATGCGAGTCCAGTAATGAAGTGGATTGGCGGAATTTAGAAATGACCGACTGTAAATGGCGATACGTGAACTACAGAAGAGACACGAAATGGTGCGCTGCCTGAACTAGGAGGGCGGTACCTAAGCTGCACCACTGCCGCTGGAGCTCTGTGACCCCCTCCCCTCTTGCATCTCCGGTTTTCGACTTTGTACTGACATCCAACAGAAGGTAAACACGCTGGGTCGTATGAATAAACAAGACGACGTTCTCTGGAGAAGATTCTCGGAGCAAAAGGACATTCTCTGAGAAAGCTCTTAACGAGCAAAACATTCGAAGCCATAATCTGTGACGAGAGGGTTCCTTTATCTCACTACCTCTGCTCCCCGCTGAGTTCTCTGTGTGTGTGGTCTGCCGTGTCCGGCACAGAAAGCACGCGCAGTGTCACGTTTCATTCAGCTCGCTCAAACGGGCGACATGTCTGGAACCGGCATCAGTGTGTTCAGGCAGAGTTGCACTACGTTTCATTTTGTTTATTTTATGTGCGGCAACAAATTATTAAGACAATTACGTACAGCTTACGGAAATGCATTTTCTTGAGATGTTACCGAATTTACAACATGCAGAAAACTTTTCAGTTATAGAAGTTAGGCGAACATTATGCGAACGAAATCTTAAGATTACATGGCTTTTTATCTACTCCAAGCCGGAACTCTGTCAGAGTTCTCTAACACGAGATAATTTTGGTTACCATGGTGAACATCTGGAAGTGTCAGTGACACCGTTGTTTGGTGTAGGCCTACACCGAAGCTTTCTCGTACGTTAGTCTAAAAACTTAGGTCTACTAAAAACCAGCAAGAATGTTTTAATTTTAACTTCTTTTGAAAGGTCGTCCCCTCTTCTTTCGTTATTTTCTGGAGGGAAGTTCACCAGGCAAGTAATGTTCTTATTGTGAAACCCATATAAACTTCTACAGTGTCTCTGTTCAGAATTTTGTTGGGCTACATATATCTTTCATTGCCTTCGAAGCAGCATGAATTCTGCCATTACTGTCAAAAAGTATGTAAAACTTAACCTGAACAGAACTTGCTCAGCTCAAAGAATGCCAAAGAGCTCGTTTCAATGTTTTCCGATTGTGAGAAGCTCCTCTAGTTTCATTCATTCGTCATCGGAGAACATTCTTTGTCTTAAGCAACATCCCTCACCTTTTTACTCACGTTGAGCACATTCTCGGCTGGAGTATATTCTCAGACTCGTTTTACTCATGTTAACCTCAAAATGTCCTCTCAAAATTTCCAGTACGAAGTATATCCTCCGTTTTACTGACACACCCCACTATACTTCGCCAGCACCTCAGCTCTCACCTGGACTCTCCCAGTGGTTCTTCGCCGATCATCTCCCACCCTTCGCCGTCGTCTTCATTGCTTCACCACTCACAGAGAGCCGTAGTCTGGCAGCTCCTTCGCCACTGCCTCCGTCAAATGCTCCGCCACCGTCGCCGCCACCTACGCCACCGTCGACTTGCTCTCCAGCAGCGTCGCTGCCTCTGTCGCCAACACCGTCGCCAGCCCCAAACCGCGGCCCGCCCTATCGCCCCCACCATTGCCGGAGCCAGAAGTTCCAACCACATCCACCACCACTGCAGCTTCGTCAGCCGGCCGCGGTGGTCTCGGGGTTCTAGGCGCGCAGTCCGGAACCGTGCGACTGCTACGGTCGCAGGTTCGAATCCTGCCTCGGGCATGGATGTGTGTGATGTCCTTAGGTTAGTTAGGTTTAAGTAGTTCTAAGTTCTAGGGGACTTATGACCACAGCAGTTGAGTCCCATAGTGCTCAGAGCCATTTGAACCATTTTTTTGCAGCTTCGTCACCGCCGTCATAAACTCCTGTCAATGTCCTTATCTACACACAACTGGGGCCACCTATTACACCACAACCCTCATGCATGCACTCATAAGACCAAACAAATGAAATAGAATAGATAAAACCTTGCGATTCCAAATGAAACCAAGCCAAAAATGATTTCACTAAATTTACGGACATGAAACCAATAATTCCTCTCAACTATCGTCCTTTGTATCTACATCTACATACATAACCCGCAAGCCACCGTGCAGTGCGTGGCGGAGGGTACCCTGTTCCACAACTAGTCGTTCCCTCTCCTGTTCCGCTCGCTGACAGAGCGAGGGACAGACGCCTGTCTATATGCCTTCTTAGGAGCCGTAATTCCTCGTATCTTGTCTTCGTGGTCCCTACCAGAAATGTATGCTGGCGTCATTAGGATCGTTCTGCAGCCAGGTTCTCTACACTTTCTCAGTTGTTTTCCTCGAAATGAGTGTCTTCGTCCCTGCTGAGCTCCAGAAGCATATACGTAACACTTGCATGCTGATCGAAACTCCCGTAAGAAATCTACCTGCTCCCCCTGAATTGTTTCGATGCTTTCTTTCAATCCGACCTGGTGCAGATCCCAAACACTCCAGCAATGCTGAACAAGAAGTCGCTCTGGCGTCCTATACGGGGTCTCCCTTACACACGAACCACAGTTTCACAAAACTCTCACAATAAACCGAAGTCGACCGTTCCCCTTCCCTACCAGAATCCTCCCATGCATATTCCATTTCATCTCGCTTCGCAACATTACGCCCAGATATTTAAACGAAGTGACTGTGGTAAGCAGGACACTTGGAATGCCGTATCCGGATATTACGGGTTCGTTTTTGCTACTCATCCGCTTTTTTCTACAGCAAGAGCCACCTGCCATTCATCACACCAACTAGAAATTTTGTCGAGGTCATCTTGTGTCAACCTGCAGTCACTCAATTTCGACACCATGGGATCATCAGCCAACAACCACAGACTGCTGCCCACCTTCTCCGCCAAGTCATTTATTATACAGAGGACAACTGAAGTCCTATCACACTTCCATGGGCACTGCTGATGATACCCTTGTCTCTGATGAACACTCGCCCACGACGAAAACATACGATTACTTAAGAAATCTTTGAGCCACACACGAATCTGTCAACTTATTCCATATGCTCGTTCTTGCGTTAGCACCCCACAATGGGACACCGTGTCAAATGCTTTCGATAAACCTAGAAATATGGAATCTGCCTGTTGCCCTTCATCCATAGCTCTCAGTGCATCATGCGAGAAAAGGAAAAGGTGAGTTTGACAGAAACGATGCTTAGCAAAACCGTGTTGATTTGTGCACATACGCTCCTTAGTCTGAAGAAAGTTGATTATGTTCGAACTGAGAATATGTTCAAGCATTCTGCAGCAAACAGGTGTTAGGGATATTGGTATGTGATTTTGTGGGTCCGTTCTTTCACCTTTCTTATACACTACAGTCACTTGCACTTTTTTCCATTCGCTTGGTTCTTAGCGCTGATCGCAAGATTCGCGGTAAATGCAAGCTAAGTAAGGGGCCAGTGCCGCACACTACTCTTTGTAAAACCAAACTGGCATTCCATCTAGGCATTGCCACTTATTTATTTTCAGCTGTCTCAGCTGTTTCTCTACGCCAGCGGTACTCATTACTATGATTTCCAAACGGGACTCTGTGCGATGGTCAAACGACGGCACGTTTGTACCATTCTCCTGCGTGAACGATTTCTTAAACAAGGAATTTTTAACTTCGGCCTTCCTTTTGGAATATTCTAGCGCCAAAGCAGACTCGTCAACGTGTGACTGAATAGAAGCGTTAGATCCGCTTAACGATTTTGCAGAGGACCAAAACTTTTTCCGGTTCTCCGGTGGTAGCTGTTGTATGCTTCGCGCACAGATCTTTTCACAGACGCACGAATCTCTACAAATCTTGCTGTCCTCATTTGCGCTTTCTCTTTTGAACCGAGAATGTAACATTCTTTCGTTCCTCAGCATTTTCCGAATTTTGTTATTAAAGCACGATGAGTCTTTTCCGCCCTTGATCCACTTAGTAGGCGCATACTTTTCCGGATCACGATTTACAATCTCTTTAAACTTTAGCCATAATTCCTCTATGGCCATAATTCTGGAATTAAATGATTGTATTTTATTGTCTAAGTGAGACGCTGACAACTGCATATCAACTCTCCTAGCGTTCTCGACTGATTTACTGACTTTCGTAACCATAGTCGCTATGATAACATCATGATCACTAATCCCCATCTCTATGGTGACGCCATCGATAAGGTCCTGCCTGTTTGTGCTGGCTGACGAACTAGCTGCTCAACACAGTTTTCGGAAAATGTGTTGAAAAGTCTTTGACAAGACTGTCTGTCTGCACGACCTGCAGTGAATCCATAGACGTCCCAGTCTATACTCGGTGGGTTAAGGTCACCGCCAGCTAGTGTCGCGTGATCTGAATATTTATGCAATGCTGATTCTCTGAATGGCTCCACATCTGTCCCAGCGGAGTCGGGTGGGTGGTAAAAACATCCAACAACTGATATGGTTTCACCTAGTCCTGTTATGTGCGACCACGTAACTTCACTATTGCACTCAAATTCAACCTCAGTAAAGAGAATATTTTTTGTCAACTGCACTGAACACTTCCCCTCCTACGGCGTCGAATATGTCTTTCCGATAAACATTCCAAGACTCGCTAAATATCTCAGAGTTTTTTTTACTTTGGGTCTTAGCCAGCTCTCAATTCAAGAATAATTTGAGGCTGAGAACGTTCATGGAGGAGAGCAAATTTGGGAACTATGTTACAAATACTTCGACAGTTGACTGATGAAAGTTTAAGAGTCGAACTGACTTTACTCTGAAAGCTATCTGATTTCCCTAAATGTGTACCAACTGGCGAGTGTTCATGAGAGTACCTCAAACTACTGGCTAGCCTGAAACCCCGCATGTCCACTCCACAAGTACTCTGCTATCCGATTAGCTGCTTCCTTTGTGTAGTGCACCCCTGTCTTGAAATCTACGCATCTCCGATTTTCAGTTCACCTTCCCAACCACTGTTACCTTCATTCCCACTGCCTGAGACAATATCGATAGTTTTATCCCGTCACACTATCTGCATGTGTCCGTACACAGTGAATCAGTAACCCACTCACAGTTCTGATGACACATGTGGAGTAGCAAATCAAAAATCCCCACACAATAAACATTGTGGAGTAACAATACCGTTCCTCAAAAACAGCTCCAGTTGGCTGCAAATCATGTTCAATCATCCTGCATAATACTTTATCCTGAGTGTGTATTTTACCAACCTGGCCGTGATCTGTCCTACTGCCTGTCTCTGTCATCATCCTATAGCACGTAATTTCGTTCCTCACACTGACCACTGCCTCTCCACAGCTGTTTACACACATCAATTCTCATGATGAACTTAACTGTCGATGTCGGTTGATCACCTTCGTTTCAGAAGACCTAGTCCATTTCCCAGACACACTCATCCCAAAGTGACTCCCCTACCGACATGTTCAGATATAACTGCAGAAGTCTTTCATCTAATTGATAGCAATCACGACTGAGTCTAACTGTCCACCCTAATCCATGTTCTCCACCTCCATAGCTATCCCACAATAAGCCACCTAAAAGAATCCAAGAACACCGCCACAAGACCTGGGGTGCCTGCTGGGAGCTTGCCCATTCCCACACAGGAAGCCACCTGGTCACTCTCCATAGTGCCAACATATCTCCTACACTACTCCATTCCACGGCCCCATGTGTCAACCACTCGAGAGACTATTCCGCTTTCCTCCTGCTCGCAACTTCCAGTATTTACGCTCTATGCTACGGACTGATTTAAACACACCAACCACAGTACAAAATACAAGAACGATGGCTATCCGCTTCCTGCCCTATTCGCTGTTTAGATTTTTCCTCCATCTATTGAGATGAACATGACTTGTGGCCTCCTTTCCTCACCGACTGGATGCCAGTACCTGGACTAGAGTCACTACTACATGGTATTACCGTAATTTCTCCCAAAGTGTTCTTTTCTTTTTTTTTTCTTTTGTCCCGAATAAGACGAGGACACGCTCACTTTTAGTGTTAGGTTCCACATCATTGTTTCCACAAATTATGAAAACTTCGGAAGTATCTGTAACCATCAATTCTTTCTCTAGTAAATGCAATAACATCGTTTTTTTTGTCAGTTTTCTCCGCTGGTCTGTTACGTAATACGTGGAACATTTTAAGACACATTACGAATCAAAATATCGAAGGCTAAGCGGAGTCAAAAAACTTTGTAAATCACGACTTTCTTTAACCATGTCCTTCACTACTGGCTATTAGTGCTAGTTCTTTACTCCATTCTGAATTAAATGATCCCTGTGTTTTCTATAACTTTAATGAATACTTCAATGGATAAAAGTGAGATAAACTCAAATAAACCATAGTGAGTACGACAGACTTTTGAGTGTACACTGGTTTATACCTGATTATCAAGTGCCCTGGCCTGTCCTTGTCTTCTTCCACCTCGTAGTGCTCCACCTGTTTGCTGGCTAATTGCATCTCATGTACCCATCCGGTTAATTTCGTGCGCAGCATGTCTTTCACACGTTCCATGTCCTTAATCCAACCGTGGAGTTGCTGATCACTTGCGTGGTTACCCTGAGACACACAGAAAATAGTTCAAATTACTTTCGTAACATCCACAAGCAGCAGCCTGTCTTAGTATACAGTTACATGTAGCACTATTACATGACACTGAAATTACTGCCAGCGCATGAGTGTAGTACATTCAGTTTTGTACAGGCATAGAAACATTAATGCACAGCAGATGCCTAGTGGGGTTTTATTAAATAAATACATTTCTCAAACTGTGACATCAGATAAGAGAGGTGCAGATATTTCTTGGTAGTTGACATTACAGAGGTCTGAATGTATGAATGTATACTCCCGTGACGATGCACCCAACTGAAACGTTCTGGAGCTGCCAGCAGCGTCGAGTTCCTACATGTAAAGCCACATGGCGTGGCTGGAACTCTGACGAGATTCTATTCAAACTTTTGAACGATTTTCGAAAATAGAATTGCCAGACTGTTGACAAATCCGTCAAAACCCTACTCGTTACCAACGGTGTGAGAAACCTGAACACATGTTATGACCTTCTACAAACGCAAGGATGGACATCAGCGGCTTCATATCTGAAACATTATCTGAGTTAATTGTGCACACACGAAATGTCAGTTTGACTCAAAATTTTGTAGCATTTGTCTGTTGCCTGGCTGATCGGTTTTGCCGAAAATCTGCGTTTGTTGCTCGTCATCTAACACGATGTCGTCTGTATCTGGTCTCGAATATTGCAGATTTGAAGGAATGTATTGACTGTTCGAGTGTTACGATCATTTTTTCTGGACCATTTTCGGGTACGAAGCTCACATTTATGTCACATATTAAAGTCTATGCTCCTTTGACGTTGTACATATTGTAGGCTTCTAAGTCACTGCAATAAAGATCTGGCCATTTAAATGACATATTTTCATACTTGAAAAATCACTCACAAAAATCTGTTGATTGAGAATCATGACATTTTGAAAGAAGCCAGATTTCACAGTGCAAATAAAGGAAAAGATATTAAAATCCAAAATTGGTAACTATATAACTCTAGAAAATGCTTTTCGTATCTTTTTTTATCAGTTTGTCTATTTGTCTGACCATCTGTTAGGAATCTTTTTCTCTGGATAAGTTCTGGGTATCATGTTCAAATTATGTCACATACAAAGGTATGTGGACCCTTGGCTGCGTAAAAATTGTAAGCTTATAACTGACTCCAATCAACAGATATGGCTGTTTATGTCTCGTGTTTTGATAATCGAAAACTCACTCATCGAAACCTATAGGGTGCCCTCCATTGACTTGGAAGCGTGAGATTTGGCAACAACTAAGTTTTCCGGTACAAGTAAAGCAAAAAATCTGAAACTTGCTAACTTGCAATTATATCACATAAAAATGTCGTTTTCGATTTGGACATACATTGTATTCATCACCTGTTGAAAGTATAACATACGAACATTACTGCATCCAAACATAAAATGTATGTTGTATTCATGATTTAGTACGTAAACAGAAATGTGTTATTAAATCTTCTCTCACTACATACGTAAACTAAAGTCCTCTGCTTGCTTGTTCTTGTTTGTTTGGGCTGGGCTGAGGAAATAACGTAGAATTTCTGAACCGATCTTGGTATTCCTGGGACCAGTAACTTGCCAGTAAAGTTACAGAGTCTCGATAACAGGCAAAAATCATTGGGAAGCTCGATTCCCAGGATGGGGAGTTTGTACAGAACCCTTAGTGCGTGAGTTCCGCTCGCACTTGCCCATTCTGTTTTCCTTTCTTCTATCTACCCTAGCATCACCCAGTATGTTGTTCTGGAAGGTGAGTGCTCACCACAGACATGGGTGCCGTCGGGAGTGTCTGAGGGAAGTGGGACAGAACTTCTCTTGTTCTCTGTACGTGGGGTCCCCAATCCTTTTGGGTCACACTGAAACAGGTGACAGTGGTTCCACAATAGATTGTATTGAGATAGGGAACCAATACTCGAAAGAGCATATTTATTGTCTTAAGGACATACACAGCATACACCACCTAACAACAATGTAGCTCATAGTAATTCTTCAAAGCAACGACTGTCAGTCTGAATGCATGTATTGCAATAAGGCCTGCAGTTCTTCACACTTGCAAAGATCTCAGGTGTCCGTTGTAGCAGCTGATAAACACTGTACACAACTGACCACCAAACGGACCTACTGTACACAACTAGGCTCGTAGCACTCAAGCATCTCAGTGGCGCATTAACCTGTGCCGCAAGCACACCACTGACCCTGCTGTCAGCTGTCCATTGCATCAGATAGCTTGTGTCGTGTTCATGGTGAGGTGTGTTGCTGTGTACAGTGCACAATGAGTAATCAAAGATGAAATGTGCAAGCACTGGGACGAACGGATTTTGAGCCCTATGTCTGCTTGTGTCAATCCAGTATCGTTCACAGCGCTGTACTTTCCAACTTCATACAGTTTGTATTGTTTGTGGATGAGGCGTCATTCATCCGTGATGTTGTTTTCAAAAGCCAAACAGGCAGATCTAGAATGAGGTAAACACCCACGCCACTCATATCGGAGGCCAACAGCAAAGATTCTCAGTCAAGGTATTTTAGGGCATTATCCAAGATCATTCCACTTTGATGTTAATGTTTGCAAGCACCAAGCACCTGAAGAATACACACACTCATTGTAGGACTGGAAAGTGGGGGGTCCTCTCTGATGGCCATTGCGATCGCTGGATCTTACAACCCTGGATTCATTCTCTGAGGTGATGTCAAGATGTAGGTGTACAAAACACCTGTAGATACAGCTGAAGACCTGCTTGCCAGGGTCCAAGCTGCCTGCCTCCTGGTACAACATTGTTGCTCACGGGCGAGGCCTCCACGACGAGTGCGGCCGCTTCATGTTTAAAGATGATTAAAGATGTAGCTGTTGTCACACACATCGATTCAGTCTGTGTTTCGTCAAGTTCCTACACAGTTGTCACTTCTGCCCAGCTGCTCAGAACAATAAAGTGTGACATGTCTTCGAAGACAATAGCGTGATTGACTCGATTCTACTATCGCAGTAGCCGCCACGATACAGGAATGACCTGTGAGGATATGCTGACATCACTCCGGAACTGTGATCACAGAGAGAGCGTCATGCAGTCAATGGTCGTGAGGTGGTGGTATGAATGTGGGATATTTTCAAGAACACTGCCATCCTGAATTTGGAATCATTCAACTGTATGTCAGTCCGACGACACCTTAGGCAAGTGTACGGTGGTGGAGAGAAAAACAGATTTACTTGTGCTGCAGATATGTGCAAATATTATTTTCTTAATAAAATTTTTCTACTTATTTAAATACTCCCGAGCTCATTTTTTACAGTTCTTTTGTCAGCTATGTTTATTTACCAGGTGACATCTACACTCTTTTTGGAGAACTGTCGAGATGATTTCCCAAGTTTCTACAATGTGTCACTCAAAACGTAACCGATCAGCAGCTACTTGCAGCCAGCATATTCCATTTCGCGCATTTCTGTCACAGCACAATCCCACTCGTTTAATATGTGGAAGTTCTTTTCTTACGAGAAATAAACCCGTTGGGGCTGCTTTGCGTCCACACTTGGTAAGTAGTGAGAGTAGTAGCAAGTTGAGAGAGGCATGTTCAAATGTGTACCAACACGCTGAGCACTGTCGCAATGCGCTATGTGTAAGTAATGTTAGTGGTGAGAGAAGAAGCGTGATGAATTGCGACTTGAATTGCTGATCAGCGCACGCTGCGTGGCTGAAGGGGTTTGTAAACAGCCCTGCGGAGGGCGACCCGAGTCTTTCTCTCTCTCCGACTGCCAGCCAGCCCTGATATCGGAGTCAAGCGCTCGTGCGGTATCCGTGACGACGGTGGTGACTGCAGTCATGGCCACGCACGTTGGATAACAATGACGACGCCGCACTGTTGTCACTGTTTACCGACGACGGTGTGATGTCATTCATCATGGTCACCTTGGCTGAGGATGAAAGCAAGTATACATATTTTCTATAGTGTTTTTGCTTATACACTACTGGCCATTAAAATTGCTACACCACGAAGATGACGTGCTACAGACGCGAAATTTAACCGACAGGAAGAAGACGCAGTGATATGCAAATGATTAGCTTTTCAGAGCATTCACACAATGTTGGCGCCAGTGGCGACACCTACAACGTGCTGACATGAGGAAAGTTTCCAACCGATTTCTCAAACACAAACAGCAGTTGACCGGCGTTGCCTCGTGAAACGTTGTTGTGATGCCTCGTGTAAGGAGGAGAAATGCGCACCATCACGTTTCCGACTTTGATAAAGGTCCGATTGTAGCCTATCGCGATTGCGGTTTATCGTATCGCGACATTGCTGCTCGCATAGGTTGAGATCCAATGACTGTTAGCAGAATATGGAATCTGTGGGTTTAGGAGGGTAATACGGAACGCCGTGCTGGATCCCAGCGGCCTAATATGACTGGCAGTCGAGATGACAAGAATCTTATCCGCATGGCTCTAACGGATCGTGCAGCCACGTCTCGATCCCTGAGTCAACAGATGGGGACATTTTCAAGAGAACAATCATCTGCACGAACAGTTCGACGACGTTTGCAGCAGCACGGACTATCAGCTTGGAGAATGTGGCTGCGGTTACCCTTGACGCTGCATCACAGACAGGAGCGCCTGCGATGGTGTACTTAACGACGAACCTGGGTGCACGAATGGCATTTTTTTTTTTTTCGGATGAATCCACGTTCTGTTTACAGCATCATGATGGTCGCATCCGTGTTTGGCGACATCACGGTGAACGCACATTCGAATCTTGTATTCGTCACAGCCACACTGGCGTATCACCCGGCGTGATGGTATTGGGTGCCATTGGTTACACGTCTCGGTCACCTCTTGTTCGCATTGACGGCACTTTGAACAGTGGACGTTACATTTCAGATGTCTTACGACCCGTGGCTCTACCCTTCATTCGGTCCCTGCGAAATCCTACATTTCAGCAGGGTAATGCAGGACCGCATGTTGCAGGTCCTGTACGGGTCTTTCTGGATACAGAAATGTTCGACTGCTGCCCTGGCCAGCACATTCTCCAGATCTCTCACCAATTGAAAACGTCAGATCAATTGTGGCCGAGCAACTGGCTCGTCACAATACGCCAGTCACTACTCTTGATGAACTGTGGTATCGTGTTGAGGCTGCATGGCCAGTTGTACCTGCACACGCCATCTAAGCTCGGTTTGACTCAATCCGGCCAGAGGTGGTTGTTCTGGGTACTCATTTCTCAGGATCTATGCACCCAAATTGCGTGAAAATGTATTCACATGTCAGTTCTAGAATAATATATTTGTCCAATGAATACCCGTTTATCATCTGCATTTATTCTTGGTGTAGCAATTTTAATGGCCAGTAGTGTAAGTGATTCTTATGGGCTCTACTTCTTCTTTTCTAGGTGCGAGCTGGCGTTACTCGCTGTGGGATCTGAACCCAGCAGCTGATAATGATGATGACGATGATCATGATGATCTCTGGGGAACGACTTCGATTGTTCAGAGGCAGATATCACTTATTCTCCAGTATAAAATTTTTTTTTGTTATTTTTGAGATGCTCTTGTTTGTACCTGTGCTCAATGCGAATATCGGTGCTCTGACACGACTACCAGCCACTAGTTCTTTAGCACCTGTGTTTTCGTTTGTTCATATTCTCTTAGACACATTCTCCTACCGACATCATACACCTCCTCTAGTACCCATGCGGGATACGCCCTTAATGACAAACATGCCCAATGACGATGAGTTGCTGGAAGTGTATTCCAGTAATGAACACAACAACAGTTTTACTTGTAAGTACTCAGAATTTATTATTATTATTATACGAATACGGATTTTTATTTCTCCTTCCTTAGATACTTATCAACTGCGTCTCTTTCTCCTTCTCGTGTGCAGAGTTATTAGGAGTTCGACGTGTTGTTGAGGGGAAGAGCATTGTCCAAGTTAGGGGGAGAGCTGTCGTGACGTCATGGGGTGAGTCGATACCAGAGCGGTCATACTGAGTCACTTTTCTGAGACGAGATGCAGGAAAGGGAGTCCTGTAAGACACTCAGCTGTATACCCTACCTTGATTTATATTCATAAGATTTTGATGAATCTATTGTGGGGTTAAGTTACATCTATCTTCAAAAATATATATTGATAAAAAAAGCATGTCCTAATGCCCAGAATCATGATGAGAGGAATTTAAATTGATTTCCATGGTTGCTTCTCACTAGTGATAGAAATCAACCAAAAAATACAGGGCATACAGATACACAACAAACACCAGATGTCCACTGACGTTCTAATTTGTCGTTTATGGCCGAATGTAGGAAAGCCATAAGAAGAAGGCAAACATTAACACGCTGTGTGGCACATCGACAAAGAAGTCTAGCGTAAATTAGGTGGTACCCTCTTCTTGTCCATATTAGCCGAGAAACATCCAAAAAGTGTAGACGTGCTGCTAATCTCTGAAGACGATAAGCAACACAACGTTTGGATCAAATGCATGTCCCACCTACGTTCCTCTGAAATGAAAACAAAAAAGGTGCAAGATATTTTTGCTGTAGATGTCTCAAGTCGTTTACCAAGAGCATGTATCTTGAAAGACACCTGATTGACTGCTAGAGCCAGGAAACAATATGTGTGGAAATGCTTATCAAGATTGAACGGTTCTCGAAGTTTAAGAATGCCTCTCACCAACACTTCTGTCCCTTCGTCGTTTACGTCGATTTAGAGCGCCTCCTAGCTCCTGTGGTACAGTGTGAACGTGGTGCCTCTGCCTCCCGTATCACTGCCACAAAATGATGATTGTGACATGTGGCTACCCATCAAGTTCTGTGCACGTATAACTCTAAAATTAAAATCTTATGTCAAGGGAATAGTGCGACATGGTTGCTCACTGAGCTTGAAAGTCCTGTACGGGATGTTTATAACATTTATAGTGAAAACGTCCTCATGACCAACGTGAAGGAGAATGATGCACTGTACAAGCAGGCAGCTGATCGTTATACCTGGGGACTGTGACTGGACAGAGGTGAGGAAGCTCCCTGTAGAGTCTGTTGCCACGTAACGGGGAAGTACCAGAGTGCAGCTGACAACCCATGTAACTTTAAGTACTAACTGCCACAGCACACAGCCATCTTTTCCACAATTTCAGCGAGCATGATGCCCGCTTTCTAGTTCAGCACTTTGACGAGTCTGGGTAGTAGGACGATAAGATCAGTGTCATTGCTGACACCGTTGACAAATACATGCCGCTTCAAAGAGGATCACACCACTTCCTGGATTCACAACGCTTCATGCTCACGTCTCTTTAGAAATTTGCTGAACCAACGCGTCCTGAAGACATTCGTAGCAAAGGGAGCCACTTATCTCGATGATGTAGAGTTTCAAGAGTTTCAGCTTGTGATGGAGAAGGGGTCTTTCCAGACGAAATTTAGACTCTCTAGTAAAATAAGAGGCATTTCCATAATGAATGCAAAGAACGGGCACTTGGTGAATGAATGGCAGGACGACATCTCTGATTTATCAGAACATGTAAAATGATGAACGCCAATGGACATCTGACCGCCAACATCTTCGAGAGGTTCTGTAGCATATGGCTGAGATTTCGTGGGATGCCATGTTAAGAAAGACACAAGCCAGCATCGGATTCTTGACCAACGTTGTCATGCTTGTCTTCCTGGAACATGCTATTCACGAGTAACTTTACCAACGTGGGCATAGGTATGCCAAGGCAAATAACCTGCAAATGATCGAGGAGGAGTACAGGTTGTCTGACGATTTCAGTTTCATTCTTTACCTGGATGTAAACTGTCTCTAAAGGCAAACCAGGCAACAAAGTTTCCCTCTCAAGGGCTCTCATGGATGTCCAAAGGGGAAATCACCAGACTGAGGAAAGAGATCAAATATGTGGCTGCTGATGCTGTTGAGGGATATGTCCTAGAGGTAGAGCTGGACTATCCCACAAGTCTGCATGACAGACACGGTGATTTGCACAGCCTGAAAGACTTTCACGTTCAGGGACTTCAACAGGTGCCTCCTCTAGGGCATTGGCGCTGCACCACAAATGCTTATCAGGAGATCTTTCGATTGAGGTTATATACTGAGGTATATACTGCAATTCCAGCTGGAAGCAGGGGTGTCCTATCACGATCACAAGTGGTTCATCGGGGGGCATAGGTGTGGAAATCTGTGGCACCCAGACTATTTACTGATGTGTCTGGGTGGGTTTATTTGATAGTAATAAGGTAAAAAGGTGTTCCACTTGACTGGGCGTGTGTGTGGAATAGTTTGATGAACTGTTTGTCACAGTTCTGACTGCATGTTTGAGATTATGAATGTTTCATTGCAGACTGCATGCGTCCATGTGTGTGTGCGTGTGTGTGTGTGTGTGTGTGTGTGTGTGTGAGAGAGAGAGAGAGAGAGAGACAGAGTATATATTGCGTGTGGAACATGTACAATATGCATCCGTGTAAAGAAAGTATTTTATATGTTTATGGTGCGTGCGTGTGTGCGTGTGTGTGTGTGTGTGTGTGTGTGTGTGTGTGTGTATTGTTTTTGAGCTGCCATTGCTGTTGCTGTTCTAAGTATGTACACACTGTAAACTTCTCTCTCTCTCTCTCTCTCTCTCTCCCTGAGTTACTAATAAGTGTTAAATAGACATTGGAAATTAAAAAAATTACCTTATTCACAAAATGTATATTGTAATGAATCAATTACGAAATAACAAAACTGTTACGTATATCACAAATACGAGAAAAAATGCAAATTAAAAAGCTTTCAGTTGTTTTCACAATACAGTTGTTCTTCTTTTTCATATTTTTTGAATGAAATACCTCCTTTATCAGTTTTATATTGATGGCAGGAGCCAGAGAAAAAAGAAATCCTTTTCGAATACAATATTTTTTAAATTTACATACATACATACATGGCCGACCGGTTCTAGACGGGATCGCGATTTATCGCCTCCAATTCGTATTTGCGTAAGTAGAGCTTTGCGGATGTGCGCCAGGAATACTGCACGCGTTTACGTGTGTGTGTGTGTGGGACGTGCGTCACGTCCTCGCTGTGACAGCATGCGGTTAGCGGTCAGCGGGCAGCTAACATCCCGTTTGCGGTCTGAGCCGCTTCGCGCTTCCGACAGCCCGGCTGCGGGCGTCACAACACAGGGCGAGGGAGGCGAGGGAGGGGGCCCGGCGTACGGACCGACCCAAAATCACTGTAGTGGTGACACGTGACTGCAGTCGACTCTTACCCGTACGTCGATTAGCAGTATAGAAAACGAAAAATAAAATTCAGAATTTCCCTCGTTGTGCAGGAGCAGTGAATTGGAAGGTGCTGCACACTTTTGAATCGGCACCTTCCAAAACGTTGAATCCGGCGTCCTTGCCATGGCGCCACTGCGCTTTCTGCCATCTAGACCTAATCTATGCCGGCTGGTGTGGCCGAGCGGTTCTAAACACTTCAGTCTGGAACCGCGCGACTGCTACGGTCGCAGGTTCGAATCCTGCCTCTGGCATGCATGTGTGTGATGTCCTTAGGTTAGTTAGGTTTAAGTATTTCTAAGTTCTAGGGGACTGAAGACCTCAGAAGTTAAGTCCCATAGTGCTCAGAGCCATCTGAACTATTCTGAACATACATACATACATACATATTTGTACACAGTATTATGTGAGAGCCCAGTTACCAGGGGCACAGGGTCAAAATCGTAAGCTGCGTCGTTACCTGGGCCACAGCACGCTTTGCCGTACTACTCTGCAGGGCTGTAGTGAAGAACCACGAGAGGAATTATCTCGAATACGAATACCTCAAGACTGCTGCAGCTGTCTGAAGACTTAAGTTTCATTCAGAAAGCAAAGTGTGTCTTTAAATCGAAACTATCTGTACGACATTGGTTTCACGGAATAACTTTTCGCAATTACACTTTTCCTCAGCAGGTGCAGTGTATGATCAACGAAGTGTAGCTGCACCGCAAATGTAATAAAGAAGTCGTCCTGTAAACATTCTCGTAAGCTGTGAGGTACTAACTCTACAAAATATTGGACACGTATCAGGCAAATTGCCTTTCCTGCAGTGAAATGCATAGATGATGGTAACGAAAACTAGATCCAATGACAGGCAATGATACGATGTCGGCAGAAACCATTCTTAAATACGGAACCCGCAACTATCAATCTTTGAAATTACCATCCATCAAACATCCGTAATATTTATAGGAAAAAGATTTAATCTACCCAGAACCTTTTCAGTTCACTAAAACAGATATCGCCTAATTCTCTTCTCAAAGGATCCAAAATGAGGCTCACACGATACTTTAGGGACTGGCACGTTGCTACATACGCCACAAAAAGTTACACAAAGACACAGATCATACTGCGTCCTTTTACTTTCCATGTATACTACTGTCAGAATCCAAACAGTCATAATGCACAGTGGCCATTCTATGTGTTAAGGTTGGGTCGTTTGGGGAAGGAGACCAGACAGCGAGGTCATCGGTCTCATCGGATTAGGGAAGGATGGGGAAGGAAGTCGGCCGTGCCCTAAATCAGAATGACCGGACACGGGATTGAACCGTCGTCCTCCCGAATGCGAGTCCAGTGTATGTGTTAAGACCACATAGCTTTTATTCTTGGTAGTGGGAAAATCACTGGTGGTCGTGTTCATAAATCATAGACAGAGAATTCAGACTCGATAATGGTTCGGGTTAGGCCAGGAGACACGTGCAGAAAGGCTAACGACTAAGATGAATGCTCTCAGAAAGCAGCATCCGCTTTCAGGTTAGCCTGGCACATATTTTCATTGGCCTTGACGCATTCACTAGATATTCCGCTTGTGACTGTAGTAGCACAGTGCCTTTAACAAAGCCACTCGCTGACGCAACACGCGCTAACTGGTGGACCTTCGGTATCGTTGCGCGTCCTCTGTGGCTGCGGCGGCTGGGGCATTGCCGTGTCACACGGACAGTGCTAGCTGGCAGTGGTGAGCACAGGGGGCCACCAATGGCGTCGAGCCACAAGTGTCAGCTGCGCTATCGTCTGGTCATGATGTCGTGGGAAATGGTCACGTGAATGTTAAGGTGGGAAGAGTTTGAGCAGTTGTAACGAACTGTATAAATTATGTGGTATGTATACAGGTTCATTACGAGATTTGAAGTTGACGAACCTCCATGTTGAGAGAAGTAATTTTATAGGCCTTCCATATGGAGTAGAGATTCTTAGGAAGAGAAGATGCTGATGTAGACTTGAAATGCCACACTGAGACTCTAGACCACTCTCCACTAAATATGAAGCTAACATGCTTCAGCTTGTAAAGCAGGATTGGATGCAAAGTTATCTGAATCTGTAAAAGAAGTAGCTAGCAAATACGAGAAAAGAAAGATACAGACGATTTTCTTCGATCTCTAACCATTCCGAGCTTAGCCTCCCTGTATCAAGGCCCCAAGAGGCTCACAGAAGTAGAGGTTGGTTCAGAATTCTTCCAGATGGTTAGTATTAGAACTGGAGAGCCAAAGATAGCTACAGTGTGAAGAAGGTAAACTGGGAAACACTCTCCAGGAACTGACCAGGTGGTGTGTGTCATTTTCTCACCCCCTGTACGTATAATACAGTTTATAAGAGGAGGAAAAAACTCCACTTACCATACGTTCGAATGCGAGGGGAACCAACAGCTGTGAGGCGTGCGTCGCACCGTGTGAGAGCAGCTGCGCCAAGTCCCGCCAGTAGCTGGAGAGTCGTTCCCGGAAAACAGCCGCCTGGGCCTGCAGTTCTGCACAAGACGGGAGACGACGGACTGGTGAACAAGCCAGTGGATCAGATTTCTGTAGAACCACAGCTTTCACTTTCTGCCCCCACAAAGTGTATACAGGTAGCATTTACCTTTTGAAACTGGATCAATCTACAATGTCAGTAATCGTATGAGTTACAGCACGGACATCTTGACCGGACGTTACAAAGCTCATATTCCAGCGACAAATTTAAAAAGCACATCCGGCAAACAGAGAGGAGTACCATCACCTAACGTAAATCCAGTCATAAAAATTCTTCATACATTGCCTGAGGGTAGAAGTATCAAAATATCTGAAGTGGAAATGTACAACTATTTTAAAAATCACCCACACGACTTGCCCAACAATAAGACAGATTTAAGAAATAAGAGATCTTGAGATAAATTCCAGTAAGTTTTATGTGCTAATAATAGAAAGTAACATAAATGAGGATGTATAGTTTGGCTATTTGACTTTGACTTACTGACAAGCATAGGACATAACGATTTGCACAGAATCGTGTCTATGCTAGTTTTATAATATGAGTAGTCTTTACAACGTTTCCCGTGAGTTGTATGATATGTATGGAAATGAGGAAGAATTATGTCCACTCATCAACGTTTTTACGTTTAGGATGTATTTATTTTAACATAAGTAATATATTTTAGTAATTCAGTAAAAAATTGAATAAGGTGTTTAGCAAGTGTAGCTGAAAAAGCCATTCTCGGCCTAAACTTTCTAAGGACCATGGAAATATATGACTACATTTGTACTGGTACAGTACCTTACATATTAACAGTACATTTTGCAATTACATGGTGATTCACATAATGTTCTGTAATTTGTGACAAGTATCCCATCACATGTTTTTATCTCACTTTTTGTACTCCTTTTTCTTTTTATTTGTCCACTGGATCAATTCATGTACGAGAGTTGTGAATGCGATTTATACTTTTGTGATATATAATTATTACTGCCATGTTTTTATGAGCAGCCAAGCTACTGTAAGCCTTTGACGATGGATGATACCATATGTACTATTACGCACTATCACAATAAAGAAATGTCTTATCTTATTTCTTTACATCAAATGATTGTATCATAAACAGAATGGCAAATTCTGTTAACGAATGTAAACACAATGTTAAGATACTCTGATATGAAACCTTTACTGTGGCATGTACTATCACTGCTAAGGGCAAAGAAGAAACGACTTGTGAATATGTTCCCCACCAACCGCCTCAGTTGTCATGTAAACAACATGAACAGTGGTTTGAGGGGATTCATGTTAGTGATGTTAACATCAGTAACAATAAAATTACCTTATGGCATAACTATGATCCTTACGGTCATCTAAAGTTGATGTACACTCGGAGTTAGGAGACTCAACATACAGAGACAACAGTGAGATATACACACGTCAGAATATTTGTAAATTTTGACACCTCCAGTGGCCCAATGTAAGTGATGTGCAGTTTTTAGCATTTTTTGTAATATAACTGCCTCATGTATGGGAGGATAGTGACGTTCTATACATGCCATCTGCACTTCACTTTTCGGTTATTGCTGTATACCCGTACAAATGGCATAGGATCGAAAATATAGTGGTGAAAACAAATAATGTTACAGTTAATGGCAGACACAACGTCTTTAAGAAAAATACTGCATTATTTTTATGCCTGTGCCAGATTTTTGGCATTTCGTTCTTATGCGAGCCTATTTTCAGTACAAAAAAGACATTAGTACAGATGGAGAATGATGTGTGTACACGATGTTTGTTCTGTTCCTAATGCTGTTGGAGTTACTCAGCGCAAATCGCAAAAGAGAAAGTCCAAAGAAGGTGCATCTTAATGACTTTGTAAAAAAAAACGAATCATCGGCATGATGGACTTGAGAGCATCGTACCGACACATTACACTGGCATCTGGCTGTAGGGCAACGACTGCAGAATGTATAGCCACGGGTTGGGAGAAGTTCACCAGCCATCACAGACAGACCGGTGTAACCTGGGTTGAGATCTGTGGCTACCACTGACACCACACCACAAGCAACATAGTGTAGGGCGTTCTGTGGTGTTCAGCGGCGGGAGTCGCTTTTGCCTGTGGCGGTGAGGTCGACGCTGCTCTGTCCTCAGGTGGCCTCGTGAGACGTCACGGGAAGCAGCGGTCGTCGAGATGCCTACCTCTGCAGCCCACAGAAACAAACAGGTGTTAGGAAGACTCGCGATCAAATCATGTGGAAGGCATGTGGAAGAGTTCTTAGGAATTTCGAAAATTGTTCAGAAATTTGGAAGCCAAATTATTATTCGAACTGGTTCTCCAGATAAACAATCAGTATCTCTTGAAAATATCATTAACATAGTTCTGTATGTTCAAGGACACATAAGTGCGAGGACATCCGCTCAATTACCTAAAGAGCTCTCACGCTCAAGTTGCTGACAAGAATATGTATATAAGAGGAAAAAGCAGATTGAGGAAGTGCTAGATGACGATCAATTTGGTTTTAGGAAAGATAAAGGCATCAGCGAAGGACTTCTCAGTTGGCGATTGATGATTAAAGCGAGACTTAAGGAAAATCTAGGCATGTCCGTAGGATTTGTAGTTAGATAAAAATCGTACGATAGTTTAAAATGTTGCAGGATTTCCGAAACTCTAAGGAAAATGAGTGTAACCTCTAGGGAAAGGTTACGTGCAATTTGTACATCAAACAAGAGGATAAAGTAGGAAGACCAATAACAAACAGATTAGGTTAGGAAAGGTAAAAGACATACATCTAATCGCCCCTACGATTCAATCTGTACATCGAAGAAGCAATGACGGAATTAAAAATGGGGTTCACAAATGGAATTAAAACTCATGTTGAAAGGTTATCAGTGACAGGAATAGCTGATGTCATTGCTGTTCTCAATGGAAGTCAGAGGTAACAGTAGGAGATGTTGAGTAGAATGACCAATCTAATGGGTAGACTCTATGAATTAAGACTAAACCAAAGAAAGATTAAATTAATGATGTCTAGCAGAAATCAGATCAGTGTTCAACTTGTCAGAATTGTAGACGAGGATCAAGACGAACTGAAAGAATTCTGCTACCTTGAGGACAAAGTAGCCAGCTGAAGTGGCCGTGCGGTTCTAGGCGGTGCAGTCTGGAACCGCGAGACTGCTACGGTCGCAGGTTCGAATCCTGCCTCGGGCATGGATGTGTGTGATGTCCTTAGGTTAGTTAGGTTTAACTAGTTCTAGGTTCTAGGGGACAAATGGCCTCAGACGTTGAGTCCCATAGTGCTCAGAGCCATTTTAACCAAGGACAAACTAACTCATAATGGAAAAATGGAAGAGAACATAAAGAGTAGAGAAGAACATTCAAAGAGGATGTTCACGGCCAAACGAAGTCAACTAACATCAACTGCCAGTTTTGTAACAACGAAATCAAACAATCATTGATAAAATTATTTAATAGGATAGATAAAAGAATCGAGTCACGAAGCAGCGGCAGAACACACATAGAAACTGTTGTGATTGGCAAGCTTTCGGAGCCAGTGGCTCCTTCTGCAGGTAAAAGGGTTGAAACGGAAGGAAGAAGGGTTAAGGAAAAGGACTGGACAGGTCTAGGAAAAGGGGAAAAACGGGTAGATTTTGGGAAAGTCACCCAGAACCGTGG
Source organism: Schistocerca nitens (assembly GCF_023898315.1). Taxonomy (NCBI): domain Eukaryota; kingdom Metazoa; phylum Arthropoda; class Insecta; order Orthoptera; family Acrididae; genus Schistocerca; species Schistocerca nitens. Next base: position 68,417,290 of record NC_064624.1, read on the forward strand.
GTCAGAGGAGACTTACAGTACAAGATGAGACGGAATGTTGGGGACCGCATCCAAGGAGCTTAAAGGGGGAAGATAGGGTAATATACAAGACAGAGATTACTGCTAAAACATTGATCTCGAGTTAACAAGAGTGTGTCCTCCTATAATAGCCCTGTAACTGGCAAAACATATTCTATCAAAGGGAGAGCCAGCTGCGAAAAGATACAAGTCATATACCAGCAACTACGTAAACACTGTTTAGCCTTCTACATAGGCATGACTACCATCACATTATCAATTAGGATGAATGGGCATAGGCTGAGGGTATATACTGGTAACTATATATGACGGTAGTATCTGTTCCCGTAAGAACAGTTACCGTGGATGACCATGCAGCTTGCTAGAAATGAAATTATAATTAAATGGACACCCTAGCTGCAAACAGGCGTTGATGTACTTCATTGGGGACATGTTGAAAATGTGTGCCCCGACCGGGCAAACATCTATTAGGCGCACTGCGAACGTAGTGGTGTTGACATGTTGGGAATGTGGATCTCACGGGGAGCGTGCAAGGGATAAGTCCCTGCAGTCGCGCTATTCATCTGTGTCCTCGGTGGCTCAGATGGATAGAGCGTCTGCCATGTAAGCAGGAGATCCCGGGTTCGAGTCCCGGTCGGGGCACGCATTTTCAACATGTCCCCAATGAAGTACATCAACGCCTGTTTGCAGCTAGGGTGTCCATTTAATTATAATTTCATTTCTAGCAAGCTGCATGGTCATCCACGGTAACTGTTCTTACGGGAACAGATACTACCGTCATATATAGTTAAAATATGGCTTCCCGGCCATTGACCTTCTTGTGCGAACGCACACGCTATGCCCGAACTCATACGGGACTTGGTAGATTAATCTGCCACGAGTAATGAGTATGATGGGCAAACATCTATTAGGCGCACTGCGAACGTAGTGGTGTTGACATGTTGGGAATGTGGATCTCACGGGGAGCGTGCAAGGGATAAGTCCCTGCAGTCGCGCTATTCATCTGTGTCCTCGGTGGCTCAGATGGATAGAGCGTCTGCCATGTAAGCAGGAGATCCCGGGTTCGAGTCCCGGTCGGGGCACACATTTTCAACATGTCCCCAATGAAGTACATCAACGCCTGTTTGCAGCTAGGGTGTCCATTTAATTATAATTTCATATACTGGTAACTCACAATATCCTGTTGCAGAGAATGCTCTACAACATGACATTCGTGACACCAGCGCCTGTTTCACCACCTGGATTCCTCCCCCAGACACCAGTATCTCAGGACTCCGTAGGTGAGAACTAACTCTACAACGTGTCCTTGGTTCTCGCCATCCAGCTTTTTATCACTGTAACTACTCTTTGCTTCACTCCGTTTCAGTTTCCTGCATCTTTCAATGTCATTCCCATCTATTTTTCACCGCCCCATCCCACCTCTGTTATGTACAATGTGCTTACCTTCTCACTCTTAATAACTTGTGATCAATGTTTTAGCAGTAATCTCTGTCGTGCATATCACCTTGTCTTAAGCTCTTAGGTTTTCAAATCTCGTCTGATGCAGTCCTCAACAATTAGTCTTCCCTTCTCATCTCGTACAGTAAGTTTCCCCTAACGCACAGTTCTGGGTGACTTTCCCAAAATCTACCCCTTAAGTTTTGAGCACAGTATTCTACGAAAGTGAAACATGGACAGTGGGAAAACCGGGACGGAAAAGAATCGAACCGTATGAGATGTGGTGCTAGAGAAGAATGTCGAAAATTAGATGGACTGATAAAAAAAATGATGAGGTTCTCAGCAGAATCGATGAAGAATGGAACATACCAAACGCCTTGTAGGAAGATGGGACAGTATTTTGTTTTTGGTCATGCAACCTTATTGTTTCCTCTTGGTTCTTGTACGTATCACCCGTCTTTCTTTGCAACTTACTCCCATTCTTCTCAATATTTCGAACATCTTGCAGAAGTTTACATTTCCGGATGCTTTTTCTAGGTCTATAGGGTCTATGAATGTGGCCATTTTATTTTCCAAGTTTTGTTTCTCTCATCAGTCACAATATCAGACGTACCGCCCTCTCATGCTATTAGCCTTCTGACAGTCAAAATGATCGTCATCTATCATATCCTCTATTATCTTTTCCATTCCTCTGTATATATTAGTCCTGTCGACAAATTCCATACATGAGGTGTTATGCTAGTTGTGCGATAGGCCTGCAAGTTTCTGCTCTTATCTTCATGGTTGTGTCTAATGGTATACCACCATTATCGTATATTCTAGACGCCAACTTCAATAATTCTTGGTTGACACTTTCGCCAATGATTTGCTGATCAATTGCTGTGTTTTTTTCTGTTTCCCAAGGTTTCTTTTCCGTTAGCTCCTTATGTCTATCTTTGTTTGTCCAATTTCTATGATGCCTTTTTCATAGGTGTCCATTTCTGTTCAAATGAACGGCCTGTGTGGTATTCTTCAACGTAATATCTACAGCCCAAGAGAAATTCAAATGAATTTCGTGATTGTTTTGCACTTTAGTGTCCCACTCCTTTCCGAATTTTGTTCTTCCAGACCATTCTCTTGAACTTCAATCCACTCTTCATCGCAATTCAGTTGACATCTGAGCTTATATCTGGCCCTAGGTGTGCCACACAATCTAAGAGCAGGATTTAGAAAACGATAGATTTCGACTTCTAGCCGTAGATAATCGGACAATTCTTTCCATAATTACAGATGTACGAGTATTAACAAGAGTCTCACCAGGACGTAACCTCAGATGGAACTTTCCTGTGCCTCGATCCTTTTCGAAGCATACCTCCCGTGGGGAAGCGAGAGTTTTCTATAGCTACCGACGGTTGCGAGTTAAAACAAAGAGCGACAGAGGGAGAGAGAAAGGGACTCCCCTCTCTTCCAATCCGCTCCAAGGCCAAACCTCGTGTGCAAACATGAGTGTTTGTACTGAAGCCATAATGTTATGTAATTGCAGTACGTAAAGTTTTGATATTTTTATCATTATGTAATTTGTTAAAAGAAAGGCGAACAAACCATCTAAGTCAACTTAAAGATGCAGAGCTACAATTTTGTAGTATGTGTATTCTGATATAAAGCATAACATGTGGAATTTATGAAACCCCATACATTAATTTCTGTCATCAGTGATAATACGTGCTACAGTTGCAAAATTGTACATCAGCAGTTGATTTTATCACTGGGATGTGTATCAGCAGTTGTGCATGTCCCATCAAGAGAAACGTGTGTTCTTATGTGTCTCTATTGTTGTTGTTGTTGTTATTAGCAGTAGTAGTATAGTTATCACTACCGTGTGCTGCTCGTGTACTTCGCATGTCGTAATGTTGACTCATTGAGATGTCAGGTTATATGTAAGAGAGTGCACGAATGCCTTAATTTTATCAGCTGGAATAAACGCATAAAGAAGTAAATAAATGTACACAATGTGCCAAATTCCGCCACTTTTTATAACGCACTTTACACTATTTCTAAGGACACGGGCTCTGTCGTTTCTTGCGACTCTTAGTGTCTGTTCTGCTGGGGTTGGCATCGTGTAGTGGATCCCCGTACGCTCTGTAGCGTATGGCATTAAAGGTCTAAAAATTTCGGAAAAGTTACAGTAACTTCATGCACTGTCACTTTTATCGCAACGACAATGAACGGGAGTTTTAAAACGTCACGTGTCAGAGATCTGTGCTGAAGTTTAGTGAGCGAGCAGTCTAGATCGCATCACATCGCATAGTGATTTTTTAATCCGGACCTGTGCACTACCTTCATGCTGAGTATCCTGGGGACGCTCCCAATACAGCAGCCGTGTTCACAGACCGCGTGGACACGCTCCTGGCTGGACGACCGAACACTCAGCCGTCCTGCCGCATCCCGACATGTCCGCTAAGCCATCCGGTCTCAGCCTCACAGGAAACGTCTGGCTCCAGCGTGTGGACAGCGGCGGTCTCAACGTCGCTGCGATCTGGCGGCTCTACGGGACCTGTTGAGTGACGTCAGCTGAACACGACACAACTGGAGAGACTCGTGGACTCTCTTTGTCGGCGAACTCAGGCCCTTGTCAGGGCTACAGGCGGTGTGCTCTACTGCTGTGTCAGCATGATCTCTCCTTATCTGACATCGAATGAAATCTGTCCTCAACCTTCACGTTTATTACTTGTAACCTTCCACGTAAACATAACTAACTCGACCTTGCTTTGCAAGGAGAAGAACGTACACTTGCAAGATCTCAACCCTAGATACCAAACACCCGTCCTCTCTTAAAATAAATGGCCATACTTAAGATAATACTCATTTTAGACGTCTTGAATGCAGAGTTTTTAAAGTTCTGTAGGTGCAGGTTGCCTGCCACTGGCTCCGCCCCACTGCAGCTGCCTGATGCACGAGTGCAGAGTACTGTGCAGCGGGGTGACGTCCAGAGCCCTCAGACCCGCTTCATGCCGCAAGTGTGGGAAGACGTGTGTGGAGCCGATCACGTGTGCCCCATGTGTTTCGAAACTTTCTTCTTCAAGTAGAACACATGTTATTTAACATGAAAAACGGGTAAGCAATATGAGCAGATAGTATTTCAATGCCATGCGCATATATGGTCAACACTGTTTAGCAATATTTTAGGACATATTCTGCAGCAGTTTTTTATAAAACACACACACACACACACACACACACACACACACACAGAGATCTCTGTTACGGACAGAGGCAACGTGAAATCTGACAATATTACTTCTTCAAAGCAAGCTTCCTAAACAATCAGTTCGTGATTTTACGTCTCTGTCGCATTGTGCCAATGAAGTTGTTTGACGAAAATGATCATGGTGAAAGGCTATCTTCATCATTGTCACCACCATCCTCTCATAAAGAATAGTCTAACGTCAATCAACTATTCTTCTCTCCATTTAACGGGTCTTCTGTATGACTGCCACAACTAAATCGCAAAGTACAAATAGTAGCACAAAGAAACGCTCATAAAGTTTGTTTTGCCTCGTGTAAGAGTTAGTCGAATAGCCACATATAAAGACGCTTACCGGCCACAACTGTAGCGAGCTTTGACGTTTAAACGTGGCAATTTGACCGTCACTGTATACTGCCCCTGCAGGTGCCACACTATAGCTTGTCGGTTGACCGGCACTATAAACGCGAACCTCTTACTCACCGTACCGCACAGTAGTTCGAGCTCCGACAATGGGCGAACGCAGCGGAGAGTGCCAGAAACAAGTGGTACACGGGCGTTAAAAAGCTATGTCGTCACAAGGTCTTAACTGCGTAGACTCATAATCGTGGCGCCAATCTCCGCGCGACATAGACAGCTGGGGCTCTCACCTTGCAAGTGTGCGTTTTGTATATGAGACCAGGTTAGTGATCTTCTCTTGTTAGATGAAATCGGTTGTGATTAGATAACTGTTTCTTTTCTTCAGTGTGATTATTATTTACTTCTGATGTTTTTATTTCTATGCACTGTTGCACTGTTATTAGGAGTGAATTTTCAAATGTGGTGCAACTCCATTATCATGTGTTCATAAGCCTCGACGAGAGTTTTTATAGAATACCTAAATGAGAACATTACACTTAGTTTTTACAGAAAACCTAAATGAGCACATTACACTTTATTTAACAATAACGAACTTCCAAATAATATACTCACCAGGTTTATCCCTCCACTCAAACTGAGCATGACGCCACCTCTGACATTTCACCCTGCCGACGGTGGCACTTGTGATGCGCTGAACAGCATGCGCTGACTGGGACAGGATATGATGCCTCAGATAATACGCTTGCAGCGTTGTCATGTTCCATTCCGTGTTGTTCAACCTTTCAAAATAAAATGGAGTCAGCTTATGTGACAGATGATATTCTGAAACTTGACTGTATTTTGTAGACTAGAATAGTGAAAACTAAACTGAACTTCTCTTCTCCAGCTTTTACGTTTCCCATTGATAGAGGTCGCCAGCCCATTAGAGACGAATCGAGGTGTGAGACAGGAATTCTGGCGTAAATTACGGCTGGTATGCGAGTCTGCTAACATATTCTGGAGAACTGATCGTTTCTGATGAAATACAAGAATTCACATACAAACATGCAGCCAGAACTATGATCGGACAAGCACGGCAGACCGCCTTCAAAGGCATGGAGTGGGCGCTCCCCCACAACATGGCTCACCGTCTGCTCCTTGGCGCCATAGTCACGAGCAGCACTTCCACTATAATGCCACGTTTTCAACACGTTGCCATGTCTGTCTTGTGCCATTTGGATGAGGCTGAATCTTGAACTTTCTTGACAAGAAACACCATACTACGCTACCTTACTCAGTTGGACTGAATTCTTATAGCACTCTGTCTTAGGAATTAGCACCTTGGCATCCTTGATTGTGAGCTTAGCAGGGACAAAATTGCACAGAACATGCAACCCCTAAGTGGGAGCTGTTGTAGCAATGTCATTAATAGTCAACATGGCTCCCTAACGCTTTAGCACAATATGCAACAGCTCAATAACCAAGGCAAATTGCAGCGTTGTCTTTTTGTCTGCATTTGTTTCCCAGTTTTTTGCAGGAATGTAGTGCAGTTGATTTAGAATAGAACCAAACGACTTTCACAGGTCCGCGCAGTGCTGCATAAATGACAGTGACAGGAAGAGGGAGGCACCAAGGTAATTAAGGAAGTAGCTGCAGGAAATTTTGGTCCTATCCAGGGGCACATATGACTGCCTGTGTGCCTCTGTATCATGGAGGTAGAACTCTGTGGGCTCAGTTCCGCTTGTGTTTTGCTGGAGTCTCTATCTGTAAAAGTACTCCATCTGTTTGGTGTCAACATGGAGGCTCGTTGACACAGTAAGTAGCCAGTTCCACTAGATGAATGTGGTCACTAGGCGACCAATACGAACAACAATAAAAAACTACCTGGGACCTTGGAGTGCGAAGAAATTAGCTAAGGGGACACGTGAAACGGAATCTGGATCAGTGGAGTGGGTTTGTGTTCACCGGCGAGTAAAGGTTTCGAATGTCGACTGGGGATCGTCGTACAAGGCTGTGTAGGCGACCAGGCACCGGTGCAGGTCTCTATCCATGGGTTCTGCTGCGGGGCGGGACTGTCGTATTTTGGGCTTCTATTATGGTAATATCAACAGTAGCAGGAAACAGTATAATGGGAGTAGGATTCTTTAGGAAGGTAGAGCAGAGGGTGTGTTACAGTGAACAGTTCAGTGATACAGTCACGCTTATCACAATCGACAGCAAACCAACACCCACAACGATAGTTCAGATACTACATGCCGACGTCGGAAGCTTAAGATGAAGAGACAGAAAAAAGTATATGAAGGTATTGAAAGGGTAATACAGGACGTAAAGGGAGATGAAACTCCATTACTCATGGGACACTGGAATGCAGTTGTATGGGAAAACGTGGAAGAAATGGTTACTGGAGAATATGAGGTTGGGATAGGGAATGAGAGAGAAGAAAGACTCAGTCCTGTAATAAATTTCGGCTAGTAATAGCGAATACTCTTAATTGCAAGAGGAGGATGTATAATTGGAAAAGGCTGGGTGTTATGGGGAACTACAGTTAGATTACATCATGGTCCGACAGAGATTCCGAAAAGATATAGTGGATTGTAAGGCATACGCAGGAGCAGATATAGACTCGTATCACAATGTAGTAATGATAAACAGTACGTTGAAGTTTAAGAGATAAGTCAGAGAGAATCGATACGCAAATGTGTTAGTTACAGAAGTACTAAGGAATGACGAGATACTCTTGAAGATCTGCAAGGCTATGGATACCGCAACAAGGAATATCCCAGTAGGCAGTCCACTTGAAGCGGAATGGATATCTCTGAAAAGGACAATAATAAAAGCTGGAAAGAAAAACATAGGTACAAAGAAAGTAACTGCGAAGAAACCATGGGAAATAAAAATAATAACTGAAGTATTTCTTTTATTACCCATGATGAAAGAAGGAACTTCAAAAATGTTCAGAGAAATTCAGGAATACAGAAATGCAAGTCCTGAGGGATGAAATAGACAGGATGTGTAGGAAAGCTAAGACGAAATGGCTGCCTGAAAAATGTGAAGAAATCGGAAAAGAAATGATTGTTGGAAGTCTGAGTCAGCGCATAAGAAAGTCAAAGCAACCTTGAGTGAAATTGTTAGTAAAGGGTGGTAATATTAAGAGTGCAGTGGGAATTTCACCGTCAAAAAAGGAGGAGGAAGTGGATATATGGAATGAGTACATTGAAGGCCTCCATGAGGAGGGAAGATTTGTCTGATGTGATAGAAGAAGAAAGAAGTATCGATTTAGAAGAGATAGGAGATCCAGTAATAGAATCAGAATTTAAAAGAGCTTTGGAGGACAAGATCAAATAAGGCAGAAGGGATAGATAACTTTCCATCAGGATGTCTAAAATCATTGGGGGGAACTGGCGACAAAGCGACTATTCACGTTCGTGTGTAAAATGTATGAGTCCGCCGACATACCATCTAGCTTTCGGAAAAATACCATCCACACAATTCCTAAGACTGCAAGAGCTGACAAGTGCGACAATTATCGAACAGTCTGCTTAACAGCTCATGCATCCAAATTGCTGACAAGAATAATATATTGGAGAATGGAAAAGAAAATTGAGGATGAGTTAGATGACTATCAATTTGGCCTTAGGAAAGATAAATGCAACAGAGAGGCAATTCCGACGTTGCTGTCGCTGATAGAAGCAAGACTAAATAACGATAAAGTTACGTTTATAGGATTTGTCGACCTGGAAAAGGCGTTGAGCAATGTAAAATGGCACAACGTGTTAGAATTTCTGAGACAAACGGGGGTAAGCTGTAGGGAGAGACGGGTAATACACAATATGTACAAAAGCCAAGAGGAAATAATAAGAGTGGATGGCCAAGAATGAAGTGCTCGGATTAAAAAGGATGTAGGCAGGGATGTAGTGTTTCGCCCGTATTTTCAGTATGTACATCGATGAAGCAATGGAAATACAAGAAAGGTTCAGGAGTGGGATTAAAATTCAAGGTGAAAGGGTATGAATGATACGATTCACTGATGACATTGCTATTCTGAAAGTGAAAGTGAAGAAGAATTACATGATGGGCTGAATGGAATGGACAGTCTAATGAGTACAAAATATGGGTTGAGAATAAATCGAAGAAAGACGAAGGGAATTGGAAGTAGCAGAAATGAGAACAGAGTTAAACATAACATCAGGATTAATTGTCACGAAGTATATCAAATTAAGGAATTCTACTACCAAGGCAGCAAAATAGCCGATGACAGATGGAGCTAGGAGGACATCGAAAGCAGATTTGCACCTGCGTAAAAGGCATTCCTGACCAAGAGAAGTCTATTAGTATCAAACATAGGCCTTAATCTGAGGAAGAATTTTCTGAGAATGTACGTTTGGAGCAGAACCTTGAATGGTAGTGAAACATGGACTGTCGGACAACCGGAACAGAAGGGAATCAAAGCATTTGATGATGTACTACAGACGAATGCTGAAAATTAGGTCAACTTACAAAGTAAGGAATGAGGTGGTTCTGCGCAGAATGGAAGAGGAAAGGAATATGTGGAAGGGACACGATGATAGGACATCTGCTAAGACATCAGGGAATGACTTCCATGGTACGAAATTGGAGAATACATCCAGCAAATAATTGAGGACGTAGGTCGCAAGTGCTGCTCTGAGGTGAAGAGGTTGGCATAGGAGAGGAATTTGTAGTGGACCACATCAAACGAATGAGAAGACTGATGACTCAAAAAAAAAAAAAAAAACGAAAGGTCTCTAACGTTTCGTCTCCAAATGCTGGAGACATCTTCAGAGGCTATAAAGGCTCAGGAGCAGTTTGAAACTTCTATAAACTCTACAAGCTGAACTGTTTGTTCGGATCCCTGCCACAGTCGGGCTGTGATGTCATCAGACGGCTGCTTAAGAGCGCAGAGTCACGAGTGCGGGTGTTGTCGAGCTTCTGCTGGGGAACACTTGGCGCTGGTTTCTGTATTCAGCACTGAGGCGAGCAACTAGTCTAATTTCTCTCATTCTTCTTTCCGTTAAAGTTGCTTTCGTGCTTTGGAATTTGAATGCCCTCTCTGTAAATTCAAGCACAGTAATATTGGTTCCGTATTGCAGAGACGAATTTTTAGTTTCCCTGGTCCCAGTGGATGTTCTGCAACTGCCGATTTATTGCTGTTTCGCAGATGACAACTGCTCTTCTGTTCCTTAAGCAAGAAATCATTACTTCTGTTTGCACTACACATTTGTGCTTGACTGTGTGTGCAAGACTATATATTCCTCCTGTGGCAAGTGCTGGCCGCACATTCTTTACAGTGTTCAAAACATTCACGCTCCTTCGTAAATGGTATGAACACTGCATCAATACTATGTATTCCTCGTACTCTGATCATGTGAACCATGACTGCTTTTACGAATGGGAGTAAATCTTTGCCGGCCGGTGTGGCCGTGCGGTTAAAGGCGCTTCAGTCTGGAACCGCGTGACCGCTACGGTCGCAGGTTCGAATCCGGCCTCGGGCAAGGTTGTGTGTGATGTCATTAGGTTAGTTAGGTTTAAGTAGTTCTAAGTTCTAGGGGACTTATGACCACAGATGTTGAGTCCCATAGTGCTCAGAGCCATTTGAACCATTTTTTAGTAAATCTTTGGTTCTTCTTCATGAGAAGCTCCATACCTTTATGGACTTATTGCCCTATTTATCTCTTTCTCTTTCATTTCTTCTGAAAGTAGTGTGTAAATGGTGGGAGTATTCCTCCAACTACTGTGGTGACACATTATTTAAGCCCAGCCCACCAATGTTCTCATCACTGCTCTTTTCAGTTTGGGACAATGACTGGAATTTTTGTGAATGTATCCACATGTGTGAGTGAGGTTTTTGCAGACCTTCTGTACCTAACATATGTGGATTTTCTAAGTAGCCGTACATTCTAAAATATTTCAACTTCTTTCTCTTTTTCTATACTGGATTTTATATTATAACTAATATCATTCGGAAAGTTTAGAAATTCTGAGTTCTTTTTGTCCATGAGGCTATATAACTAAGTATGAGTATCATCAATATAACAAAACCAACGATAGTGGTTTTTCTTGCTGGGCTGATGAGCTGTTCCTTCCAGTTTTACATATAGAACTCCGTTGTAACTGTACTGTGTGTGTTTTTTAATAATGTTGTAATGAATACAGTTTCAGAAAACTGGATGATTTATTCGAGAGGCTCACAAACTGAGCGAAGTCAGTTCTTCGGCTTCGCATCTACTGGCAGAGCTGTTGAATGTCCTCCTGAGGGGCATTGTTCGAAATCATGTCCAGCTGGCAGGTTAAGTCATGAAAACCCCGAGATGGTTGGAGGGCCCTGCCCAGTATGCCCCAAACGTTGTCAGTTGGGTAGAGGTTTGGCGCCCTTCCTAGTCAAGGTATGTATGGCGAGCAATAGAAACACTCGTTGTGTGTGTGGTCGGGCATTACCTTGCTGATATATAATGTCAGTATGGCTTGCCATGAAGGGCAACAAAACTGGACGTGGAATATCGAATATCGTCGACGAATCGCTCTGCTGTGTGGGTGACTACTAAAGTGGTCCTGCTATGAAAGTGAACGGCACCCCAGACCATCACTCTCGGTTGTTGGGCTTCATGGCGGGCGACAGTCAGGTTGGAACCCCCCTCCCCCCAGTCACCAGGGCGTTTCCAGACACATCTTTGCTGGACATTGGGGCTCAATTAGAAGCGAGGCTCATCATAGAAGACTGTTCCAGTCAGTCAATGAGATTCCTGGCCGAAGTCGCATCTGGAGATGCCGCAGATGGTCGTGGTACACCAATCTTACTGTCGTCCGCCATATGGTCTGACAACCTCGAGTGATGGTGTGGGGTGTCATTTTTTTTTCACAGCAGGGACTTCTTTGGTTTTAATCTGTGGTACCCTTACAGCACAGTAGTTCGTCTATGCTGTTCTACACCCCATTTTGCTGCCTTCAAGGTAAGCCATTCTTGGCTAACTTTTTTTCCAAAATAATGCCCTCTCGCATATGGGGAGAGTTTCTACTATTTGTTTTTAGACTTGCCAAACCCTACCTTGGCCAGCAAGGTTGCCAGACTTCTTCCCAATTGATAATAATTGGAGCAATATAGGCAGGGACGTCCTACCAGGTCGGGATTTTGACGATCTACCACAGCATTTGGACAAAATATGGCATGATGTTCCTCAGGGAGACATCCAACAACTCTGTCAATCAATGTCAAGATGAAAAATTGCTTACATAAGGACGCATTATTGACTTACTTAACTTGTTAAGCTTCCCTCTTGACTAAGTCATCCACTTGTTTGTCTGCTCATGTACAGCACAACTACTACTTGCTGTATCTTTCGGACATTTCCTTCACGGAGTGTTCCTTTTTTTGTCTAAGAGTGTAAATGCCATATGTTACATCGTTTTATTAAGAGCAACTATAGTAAGCAGTAATAGAACGTCTAAATGGGCTAATATCTGATGGACATGAAGGATTCTATTTTTTGTATAATGAACTGAACCTTTTATATGTCTTTTTTTGCTACAGAGGTCTGTAGAAGACTGTCCAGGTATTTGGCAGTCACGCTTGTCGAACAGTCCATAGCGCTAACAACTGGTCTTAATGGAATTACAGGTTTGTGAACTTTTGGTATACCACACAATCTTGATGGGACCAGTTCTGATTTAGTAATAAATTTCTAGTTGGTGAGAGAAATCAAAGAGGCTTTTACTAGCTGATGCGTTACCCTAAGTACTGATCTTGGGAGATTGCTTTTAATCTCACTGTACCTTCATGGTTGTAATACAACACAAGTTTTTCTGCAGTAGGTTCATTATTTCATGAGCATTTTAGCGTTGCCCTTATCTGCTGGAAGCTCTAGAATACATAAAAATTGAAATCTCGGATAGGTCTCTTTCCACAAGTTAGTGTTGTGTCATTGTTTATTGCCTCTGGTGGTGTCTCTGGTGGTGCCTCCACGTTTAGGAGACGAAGTCTTAGGCACAGAAATATGCCATGGACAGTGGCCGAATACCTATTAAGCAAAATTCACCAGTAGGTTGTATCTAAATTAGTTATCAGTACGAATACAGGTGTTAGTGTTTGTAGGAATTACGAAGGAAACGAGGAGTGTAGAAATGGGGTGGCCAAGACATTGGCTCACGGGCCATGCCCAGGCACAAGTGCATTTGGCTCATTATATACATCTCCCCAATTAACATTTATTAAATTGTCTCTGAATTGCTCAATAAACACTGGGTTGAGCAACCTTACAGTTTTATTTCATGGTTTCTGAACTGTACACTTTGCTGTGTTTTCTAATTTAATCAATTGTACATAATGGGCTGATAATCCATTTATCAATGGGAAAGCATGTGTTAGTTTTACACCCTCTTGCTGTACAAATACATTATCTATTAGAGCGCTACTGCCTTGAGCTATACGTGTAGGGAAATTGATAGCCGATTCTATGTTATATGCAATTAATAACACTTACACTTTTCCGATCTGAACTGGTTAGAAAGTTTACTTAGAAATCATCAGAGATTAACAACTTCCCGTTTTTGGCTGACAGACAGCGTAATAGGTCATCTACATATGCTAACAGATCATCTACTTTATTTTTTATTCCCCTGATATTCTGATGAAGTAAGTTGATACTACCTTTAGCTTCATCCCTATTTACTGTATATGAAGCTTCTGTTATTCTATTTTTCTTGAGTGTTATCTGTTTGGACTTTGACCTTAACATAAAAAACCTGTCTACCTGGTCCCATTAACCACAGGGGTCACCTTCGTGTGACTGAGGCTCCCCCTTACAGTTTCTGCTAATAGAGAAGCTGACTTATCTTTCCCCTTCATATTTAGGTGCAGGCCATGCGTAGTGTATCCTCACCTACCAGTAGTATCAACAGGAACGTCGCGTATGTGAGGTTTTGGGGGTATCTGGAACATCCCGCTCCTCCACTACTTCAGATAGCAAGCCAGAGTGTTAACACCCCTTGCAGCAGTGTTTACGCAGGACCGAACATGGCGCTGAAAGACCTGCACGAACACCACATTTGTGTGGCCAGTTCATGTTCCTATTTCATCCAAGTCTCTCGCAATAGTACACCTTGGATTCATACCACAGGCTGTTTCGTGCTGCTCCAACTGTAATTACCTCATCTCCCTAGCATTTGTTTTCACAAAACTTGTGAGCTGGTACGCTGCACCTAATTCCTCTTGAAGCTCCTGGCCTTGACTGTTAACTAGAAGCAATAATCTTCTTTTCCTATTCTGATTTGATCCCTACGTGTCTTTTTTTCTTGAAGCTAATATTCTGCTTCAAAATACATTCAACTACATCTGGATGAGGCCTTTCCTCCACTACTTCAGATAGCAAGCCAAACTGATTTACTAACTGAATTTCGAAGTTTTTTAAACAGTTTCTCTTTTTGCTTCTACCTTTCCCGTCCCTGTTTCTTCCCTTAGCCTACATAATTCCAAGTCCTCATTTTCTAATTCAGCCTCAAGGGCCCAAATTTTTGCCTCCTTTTCAGCGACTTTTCTGTCCTTTCTACATAACGTACGTTGCCATGGAGAGCGTCTTATCTACCCAGTTTCCTCGCCGCTACATTTGCCCCAATAAACCATAACCTACACAGTCTTCACATCGCCGCCTTCAGATTTCTACAGCAAACATCACATTTGCTAGATATGTTTTGACAGAAAAATTTACACAAAGGAAGAAGATAACTTGGCACAATAGCACTGATGTTACGTAACCTGTATTAATACGCAATGAAGCGCTAATGCAAACAAACTTTTAAAAATCTCAAAAACTTCATAAAACTACCCTTGTAATTATTTCTAGGCCACAACGTATTCTTCAAACTTCTTATTTTCTTTAAAACCAGTGATCTTAGGGAACTTCACTGTCTTTGTCAGAATGTGTCCGTTCCAGAAACGCGATTTTCTTTTTAAATCCATCCCCATCAAATGAGGAAAAAGTTACCTTGCAGTGCATTACTGTGGGCAGTGTGCAGTCAAGTTCAGTTAAAATGTGAAATCTGCACTAGATTCCACATGTTTTCACTCATTTTCGTTCCTGCATTCCTTTTTCCGTCAAAAAATTAAACGCTAGCAAGTTTTAAGTCGTTCCAGGTATGTCTCTCGACATAACCTACGTACTTTGCAGTACGATATGAAGTCTCCATAGGAAACGTTCAGTTTCACTGAAAACCGTTGCAGCTGAAAACGGAAGATGCGTGTGACTTCAGCAATTATACTATGCTTTCTTCCAATTTCGCCATGTGCCAAAGGCCTGCAAATTTAACACAAAGTGCTTTTTGATGTACAAAACAAGGAATCTCGTCCGTCGACATTCGTGATTTTATCGTTTCATTGTCAATCAAATCTTTAAACTCTTTCTGCATATTCCAGAATCCGAATCAAGAACAGTTCTCCACATGAGTAACCTAGAGGCAGATATACTCAGATTTGTGAGGCAACTTAAATCACTTAATAACAGCAAGTCTTCCGGTCCGTACTGTATACCAATTACGTTTCCTTCAGAGTATGCTGATGCAACAGCTCCATACATAACAACCTTATACAACCGTCCGCTGGACGAAAGATCCATATGAAAAGATTGGAAAGCTGCACAGGTTACACCAATATTCAAGAACGGTGGAAGGAGTAATCCAGTAAATTACAGGTCCATATTATTAACGTCGATATCCAGTAGGATTTTGGAACATATGTTGCGTGTGAGGACTATGAATTACCTCGAAGAAAACGGTCTATTGACACACAGTAAAGACGGGTTCAGAAAACATCATTCTTGTGAAGCGCGAAGTGTTGAGTGCTATCGACAAGGGTTTCTAAACGGCCTTTGACACTGTACCACACGAGCGACTTGTACTGAAATTGTGTGCTTATGGAATATCGTCTAAGTTAGCTAACTGGGTTCGTGATATCCTGTCAGAGAGGTCACAGTTCCTTATAACTGACAGTCATCGAGTGAAACAGAAGTGATTTCTGGCGTTCCCCAACGTAGTGTTATAGGCCCACTGCTGTTCCTTATCTATATAAATGATTTCGTAACAATCTGAGGAACAATCTGAGATCAAAAAATGCAGAACGATTTAAAAAATATATCTGTATATTTTGGAAAGTGGCAATTGATCCTAGATAATGAAGTCCTCCATATGAGTGCTAAAAGGAATCTGTTAAACTTCGGTTACACGATAAGTCACTAAATCTAAAGCCCGCAGATTCAACTAAAACCCTAGGAATTATAATTACGAGCCACTTAGGTTGGGGTTGGGGTTGGGTTGGGTTGTTTGGGGGAAAGAGACCAAACAGCGAGCTCATCGGTATCACTGGATTAGGGAAGGATGGTGCAGGAAGTCGGCCGTGCCCTTTCAAAGGAACTATCAAAGCATTTGCCTGGAGCGATTCAGGGTAATCACGGAAAACCTAAATCAGAATGGGCAGACGCGACTTAAATTGGGAAGAACACATAATGTTGAGGGGGAGGCAACCCAAAGACTGCGATTCATTAGCAGAATACACTCCTGGAAATTGAAATAAGAACACCGCGAATTCATTGTCCCAGGAAGGGGAAACTTTATTGACACATTCCTGGGGTCAGATACATCACATGATCACACTGACAGAACCACAGGCACATAGACACAGGCAACAGTGCATGCACAATGTCGGCACTAGTACAGTGTATATCCACATTTCGCAGCAATGCAGGCTGCTATTCTCCCATGGAGGCGATCGTAGAGATGCTGGATGTAGTCCTGTGGAACGGCTTGCCATGCCATTTCCACCTGGCGCCTCAGTTGGACCAGCGTTCGTGCTGGACGTGCAGACCGCGTGAGACGACGCTTCATCCAGTCCCAAACATGCTCAATGGGGGACAGATCCGGAGATCTTGCTGGCCAGGGTAGTTGACTTACACCTTCTAGAGCACGTTGGGTGGCACGGGATACATGCGGACGTGCATTGTTCTGTTGGAACAGCAAGTTCCCTTGCCGATCTAGGAATGGTAGAACGATGGGTTCGATGACGGTTTGGATGTACCGTGCACTATTCAGTGTCCCCTCGACGATCACCAGTGGTGTACGGCCAGTGTAGGAGATCGCTCCCCACACCATGATGCCGGGTGTTGGCCCTGTGTGCCTCGGTCGTATGCAGTCCTGATTGTGGCGCTCACCTGCACGGCGCCAAACACGCATACGACCATCATTGGCACCAAGGCAGAAGCGACTCTCATCGCTGAAGACGACACGTCTCCATTCGTCCCTCCATTCACGCCTGTCGCGACACCACTGGAGGCGGGCTGCACGATGTTGGGGCGTGAGCGGAAGACGGCCTAACGGTGTGCGGGACCGTAGCCCAGCTTCATGGAGACGGTTGCGAATGGTCCTCGCCGATACCCCAGGAGCAACAGTGTCCCTAATTTGCTGGGAAGTGGCGGTGCGGTCCCCTACGGCACTGCGTAGGATCCTACGGTCTTGGCGTGCATCCGTGCGTCGCTGCCGTCCGGTCCCAGGTCGACGGGCACGTGCACCTTCCGCCGACCACTGGCGACAACATCGATGTACTATGGAGACCTCACGCCCCACGTGTTGAGCAATTCGGCGGTACGTCCACCCGGCCTCCCGCATGCCCACTATACGCCCTCGCTCAAAGTCCGTCAACTGCACATACGGTTCACGTCCACGCTGTCGCGGCATGCTACCAGTGTTAAAGACTGCGATGGAGCTCCGTATGCCACGGCAAACTGGCTGACACTGACGGCGGCGGTGCACAAATGCTGCGCAGCTAGCGCCATTCGACGGCCAACACCGCGGTTCCTGGTGTGTCCGCTGTGCCGTGCGTGTGATCATTGCTTGTACAGCCCTCTCGCAGTGTCCGGAGCAAGTATGGTGGGTCTGACACACCGGTGTCAATGTGTTCTTTTTTCCATTTCCAGGAGTGTATTTAGAAAATGTAAGATATACTAAAGAGATGCTTGTATGCCCTCTTTTGGAGTACCGCTGCACAGTGTGGGATCCTCACCAGATAGGGTTAACGGAGTACATTGAGAAAGTTCAAAGAAGAGCTGCACGTTCTGTATTACCCCGAAATAGGGGAAACAGTGTTACTGACATGACACAGAATTTGGGGTGGACATCTAAAAGGCGTTTTTCATTGTGGCAGAATCATCTCACGAAATTTCAGTCACCAACTTTCTCCTTCGAATGCGAAAATATTTTGCTAACGCAGACATACTTAGGGAGAAACGATCGTCGTAATAAAATAAAGGAAACGGGAGTTATCAGGGAAAGGTATAGGCATTCGTTTCTTCCTCGCACTGTTCG
This sequence comes from Schistocerca nitens, assembly GCF_023898315.1. NCBI lineage: Eukaryota > Metazoa > Arthropoda > Insecta > Orthoptera > Acrididae > Schistocerca > Schistocerca nitens. Next base: position 68,435,663 of record NC_064624.1, read on the forward strand.
ATATTGGAATAATCGAGAATTGTTGTGAAGGTCATTTGATGAACCCTCCGCCAGGCACTTAGGTGTGATCTGCAGAGCATCCGTGTACATGTACATCTAATGTAGTTTCACAGTAGATATGCACTACCTGTAACGTATATGAATTGAGAAACCTCTTCGCTCTCTTCTGTCACTGTCATTCATTTAAAAAAATCCTGACCATAGACCCCTCGACTGCCTCCTTCGTGCAAACAGCCACTGGCCCAGTGAACCCCCATCATACCGAGATCACACAGCGAAGGGTAAACAGCGCTGACAGCGCGAGTCTGCCGAACTCGAGGGACTTGTGCCGGCCGGAAGACGCCGCACCGCGACGCCGGATGAAGCGCCGCGCTCTTCCGGGCGCCTCCGAGAAGTACCGAGCGGACCCGAGCGGCAGGCAGGCCGGGCCGGTGCCGCCCGTGGGCCAGACACGCTGCACGCGTGACTTGTGGCACGGCGCGGCCGGCCGTGATTATGAGCCTCTACCCAGCTGCGGCGAAGTCATTCAGTCAACTCCTGAGGCGTCACCGGTGGCCACAGGTTGGATGTAAGATGTAATACTTCACATATGTTCGTTTCATATTTTCCAGGAAAAAGATGTCCATTTTTACAAGTGACAAACAGCAACCGTGTAACACACAATGCATCAGAATAACACATATTAAAAGCATAATATTACCAAGGAATACAGCAGTATCAAGAGCCATCAACTAGAGATAATTACAGAGAACACTACAATATATTGAGAAATGTCATTAGACCAGCTGATAGTATCAGCTTCGTGAGTAGTATGTACATATCTGAGAATAACATCAAAATAAGCTGGTATACAACGAGGACAATGCCAGGCGAGCAGCGGAAATCTTCGGTTATCTGTTTACTGAATGTCGTAGTGTGAAGACGTTACTAACGTTAACGGGATTTGCAAAAGTTTAAATAATAAAGTCATGTACGTCGAAGAAAGTTCAAACTCCTGAACTTCACTCACTCAAATTGCTTGTAACACCATTTTTAATGTGGGCAACTAAGGGTAAAGCTGAAGAATGCAAACTGTGAGGAAATGGAAGTAATAATTAAGCAATAAATAAGGGTGCATGCGCTTGAGATCATATGTTATTTGGGACAGTATATTTTTCTATATCATGCACTACCGCTTTTGCGTCAGTCACCTAGATCGGGAAATTTATTTTTTCCTGTGCGAAAGTAAATATTCAGTCATAAGGCTGTAAAAATAACATGCTGGTAATATCTAAATCAACTTCCACTTCCATACTCCACAAACCCCTGCGAAGTGCGTGGTAGAGGGTTTTTCCTGCAGTAGCACACACTGGGCCGTCTCCCCGGCCACTTCGCTACTGTGCGCCCTGTAATTAGTGTGACCTCGTCTTTGACGGCCCTACGACAGCGACAGCCAGGCGTCCGTCTTGTATTCTCAGATTCTTCGCTTCATACAGCTTCTTGGAATGTTGTGAGTAGGTATTCATCTTCAGGTGATTTCTCTACATGAAATCTCAGTTTTTTTATCTCGTCTTTGATTTAAGAACAAAAATTTGAAAAGATTCAACCTTGAACAAACACGGTTTCTTCTCTTTTTACCGATAATACAGCCATATTTCATTATCACCAGCGGGTTTCCTTTATTCTTCTGCAGAATAAAGAGTACCGAGCGAGGTGGCGCAGTGGTTAGCACACTGGACTCGCATTCGGGAGGACGACGGTTCAATCCCGTCTCCGGCCATCCCGATTTAGGTTTTCCGTGATTTCCCTAAATCGTTTCAGGCAAATGCCGGGATGGTTCCTTTGAAAGGGCACGGCCGATTTCCTTCCCCATCCTTCCCTAAACAGAGCTTGCGCTCCGTCTCTAATGACCTCGTTGTCGACGGGACGTTAAACACTACTAACCTAACCTAACCTAATAAAGAGTAAAATATCGCATTGGGATACGTATATTTTTGGGAATGTGTTATTTTTGCTTAGAACGTTATAACAGACATGTAAGCCATAGTAGCACATGTCGTTGTTCATGTCGCTGCACGTCATCTGCAATACCGAGATACCAGCCAAACTGGAAACAGCAGACACGGATATCAGCAACAGCATGTGCCATTAACGCATACATCTTTCTAAGAACGTTTCGAATGCAAATGTACAATTCTAAAATTATACGTTTCACCGTGTAACAATATATTCTTTCTAGAATCAAATTTTCACCCTACAGCGGAGTGTGTGCTGATATGAAACTTCCTGGCGCATTAAAACTCGAACTCGCGACCTTTGCCTTTCGCGGGCAAGTGTTCTACCAACTGAGCTACCAAAGGACGACTCGCGCCCCGTCCTCACAGCTTTAATTCCGCCAGTACCTCGTCTCCTACCTTCCGAACTTCACAGAAGCTCTCCTGCGAACCTTGCAGAACTAGCACTCCTGGAAGAAAGAATATTGCTGAGACATGGCTTACCCACAGCCTGGGGGATGTTTCTAGAATGAAATTTTCACTCTACAGCCGAGTGTGCACTGATATGAAACTTCCTTGCAGAGTAAAACTGTGTGCCGGACCGAGACTCGAACTCGGGACTTTTGCCTTTCGCGGGCAAGTGCTCTATCAACTTTTTTTTCTTTTTTTATGAAGAGGAAAAGAAAATTTTTCGCATCCACCCACGCGCGAACCCATGACCTTCCGTATCCTATTCCCGCGCGCTAACAACTTTTTTTTCTTTTTTTTCTTTTTTAGGGAGGTCACAGGGCGTGGTACACGCCGCACTAGCAGTGGGGTCTCTTCACGGCACTGCCGGTGCGTCGCGGCCCAAACCCCTCCCACCCCTTTTCTCATGTCCCCAGTTGGGTCATAACACTAAGTGTGCAGAAATCTTAACACAAAATTCCCATTATCCGATGTAAGAAAGACAAAGAAACCTCTTCTCTGAGTAGAAACTGATCACTGACAGAAACTTAACAACTCTTTTTGAATCACACAAATACTTTGGAAGTCGAACACGAGTAATTCTGAACAAAATGTTTTGAAAAAACTCTTCCTGTAACATAGAAGTAAATAATAATAAGAACACAAGTGACTTTTAATTTTCTTCTGTTCGTTCTCGGTCAAGGTGTTGTAGTGGTGCCACATATTTAACCGACACCCATTCTTTCAAAAATGATCTTCAGCATGTTGCCGTAGTGCTTCTTGTGGTTGCAATACGTGGTGATACGCGGAATTCTATCTCGTTGTCTGACCCAAGTTTATTGATGACATAACTAACATATTTTCCCAGTAACCAGCTAATGGCGTTGGTTTTTAATTTCGGAAAGTATGTCATGTCTGGTCTCAGGAGGAGCGATGGCGTTATACATTCGGCTGGGGATCTGGCGAGAAAGGCGCTTTGTTGCCTGATCCAATTCCAGTTATTCACACTGCCGCCACAGGTGAATATGTGGATGAGTGTATCCGCCAGATTGCGTTTTCCACAAAGGTGTGTCTGGTTCAAACCGATCCCATACAGTCTCTCGTTGGTGCTGATGACATTGTTAACTGTTTTGTACCATGCGGAAATAGCGTCTGCAGATAGCCCGGCATAGTTGATGTTCCGCCATACAGCTTTCCAGTCACAATTAGGGAATTTCTTTTCAGTTTTGTTTCTGCCCTCATTTAACTTTCTTTCAAGTATGATGTCGCGCGTTGTGATACATGTGTTGCTTCTGATTTCGTCACTAAGGTAACTTGCTTCGAGGAAAAAGTTCCTCACATACTGCAGACGGGCATTAATCATTCGCACATCAATCGGTGCTTGCAGGCTATGGGGTGTCACAGCCTCAAAGAGCTTTGCGGTTATACATTGTGGAAGTTCTCTGAGCATATGGAAAGCCCGTTTGAGGAACAGAGCAGACGCTTTATTTCGAATGTCCACCAAACCGAGGCCCGCGATCCTGACATCCAGTATAACGGTAGTCGCACCAACCCTGAATATGTCTCCTCGCTATAAATAATTGATAACAGTGGACATGATCCTGTTCGCTACTAGATTGGGGATTGGAAATACCTGTGCAGTGAAATACGCTTTAGACAAAATGCAGGAGTCCATGAATCTGACTTTTCGCACCTGGTCCACAGTTCGATGGATGTTCTCCATTACAGCACCATGAACTTTCCTCCTAGCTTCCGTCCAGTTAAAAGCAGCCATCCTCATCGGACATGCCATTAAGGTTATTCCCAGAGTTTTATGTTTGTTGTCTTGTTTTGCCCATGCCAGTCGGAGGTGATCTAGGCCCCGCAGATTCAATATTTTACTTTTGTTTTCATTGGTTGTCGCTCCCGACGCTAGACAATACTTTTGGATTTCTCTTTCCAGTGTAACTGTCTCCTCGTTATTCCTTATTACAACACCCACGTCATCAGCATAAACTCGTATGACGGTTTTCTCACCACTCAATGTTATGCCTGTTAATCTTGTGTGGACACTGCGGAGAAAGGGCTCTAAAGATACGGAAAATAAAAACATAGATAAGGGACTGCCCTGTGGAACCCCTCGCTTTATCTGTATGGGTTTAGATGTTTGGCCATTGATTGCTATTTTCGTTTTTATACCTGTTGCAATATTTCTTAGCATGTTGACAATCTGAGGGTGGAAGGCCATTCTTGACAGCGTCGCAAAGAGGTATCTATGACTAACGCGGTCCAAAGATTTGTTGAAATCTATAAAGATTGAAGCACATTTTGTACTTGCCACTGACGTAATTGCAGTGACGTCTCTGTATGCAGATAGACTTTCGAATATCGTTCTGGTTGGAGAACAAGATTAATGATGACTCAATATTTTGTTGGAAAAGGCACGGAGTCTTTTGTTGATAATACGCGAAATTATTTTGTAATCAGAATTTAGTAGCGAAAGAGGCCGATAATTGTTTAAGTTGGTTTTGCCTTTACTCTTAGGAATCAGTACTATTTTACTTTCCTTAAACTCTGCAGCGACCGCTTTCCCGGTCAGGACCTCATTCGCCATAGCAGTGATCTTGTCCCCAATTATAGACCAGTAGCGGGCATAAAAATCCACAGGGAGGCCACCAAGTCCCGGAGATTTTTTGAGACGTGAGTTACGCACTGCCTCATGCACTTCATCTTTAGTAATAGGTGACAGGATGTCAGCGTTTTCTGTTCCCGACAACTGTGGACCTAAAATAGTGAGAAAGTCCTCGAGAGCTGCATCGTCCACTGTGGTAAGGGCATATAAGTTGTCATACTATCTGTGGACTTGGTCCAGTATTTCTTTCTGGCATGTGAACCTTGTACCAGTATGCGTCTGGACTTCGTCAATAAAAGTTTGACGTCTGTTTTTAGCATGCCGCACCAAGTGATACAGAGAAGCAGTTTCATCAGCTACTACTGATGTGGCTTTCTATTTAATTTTTAGTCCCTCCATCTGCTGCTGTTTAGTGCTTAATAACTTGGTTTTTATTTTTTGATATCATTCAGACGAATTACGCCATCATGTGCCTCTTGATATAAGTCTCTTAAAACTTTATAATAAAACTCCATTGTATTCCTCAACTCCCCGCGCTCGCTACACTATACTGCACGACAACTTTCAGCAGCCTTGGTTTAGCCCTCCTAGTCCACCAGTCAATGACTGTTGGGTGCTTGTCTGCTGTGCGGAGGCACATAGTCCACGCTACTCTTATTTCCTGTTCCAGTTCTTCGTCAGTTAAAAAAGAGAGATTCAAATTCCATTGGCCTCTGAATCGACTGGTTGGCTGTACACTTAAATTAAAGCAAGTTAAAAGTGTACTGTGATCGCTAAAATACACGGGAACAGTTTCAACGTTTAATAAAAATTTTTGCAAATTTGGTGACACGTAAATTCTATCTAGTCTGCTGCGGGAGTGGCTGGTTATATACGTGAACTCGACTGATGTCGGGTGCTGAAGTTCCTATACATCTTTGAGTTGTAGATCACTTACTAACTTTTTTAACTGTGGCGAGTAGTTGAAATTGGGTTGTTGATCTTTCTGGTTTAAAACATAGTTAATATGTCCACCTAATATAAGAGAACACGGATTTTTACTCAATAAATAAATTAGTTCATCTTAAAAAGTATCGCACCATCCAATTTATGGGAATTTCCTGATGGGGCGTAAAGGTTAAGCACGGTCATATCGAAAATTTTTATGCCTACGGCTCTTCCTGATTCTAGTCGTTCGATTTCAGTCACCGGAATGCCTTCCCTTATAAGAATGGCTGTACCGATATGGCTTCCGTAGAAACACTAACAATTCCAGAAAAGCCTGGGATCCGAAATGCCGTCATCGCAACTTCTTGTAGCAACGCGATATCTGTCCCAGACTGGTACAAGAATTCTTCTGATTCTGCCAATTTGAAGGGTGACTGTATTTTATTAATGTTAATAGTAGTAGTGCTGTAAACTTGCATCACAGACATACCGGAAGAAGCTATTTGGTCGGTATGATTATAGCAGCAACGTGCTTCTCTACAAGTCACGATCTTTACAAGCTGTGTGCCCATTACATGCACTAACTTCATAGAAAAATTTTTACTGCTTTTAAACAAAGTGCTTGAAAAGAAAGTTATCCTGAAATCCTGACAATGCATTGCTATAAGTCACTGTGGTCTTTCTCTTTCTCCTCGTCAGTGTTGGCCCTGATGACTTCATATTTAATATTCTTTTTCTTGACGTCTTTCTTCTCTGGTGTGGTTTTCGCTTAATGACGCGTGACAGCAAGACCTGGTTTCGGTCGCAGCCTCCGACGGTGGCCGTCTTGCGCAACGGCGGTGGCTTCCGAGTCGTCAATATTTGGCTCCGGGGTGTTGTCGGTTGTGTTGTCTTGCTGGCGAGGCGGTGATGCTTGTGTATTTCCTCCTTCGGCGCGGTGTTGCGCTTCGGAGCCAGCAGGCTGTTTGCTTGGTACTTCCTCGTACTGTTCGCACTGTATGGGCTGTGCACTCGATGTGGTTATTGCAGCTGTGACCTCAAGCTGAGGGTCACATTTCTGTGAAAGGTCACTACGAGCTGCGTCACTATCTGTTCCTGGCGGTATAATTCCTTGTGCGGAAGTGGGAGCCACATCGACCTGCATTTCATCTCCTTTTACCACTTCCAACAGGACTTGGCTTCGGCTTCCTGGCAACAGGTGTTTCACAGGAAGAGTCCTCATCAACATTTTTTTCAGTGTCCTCTAGAGGACGCTTTTTAGTGGGAGTCTCGCTGTCACGGGACGGAATTTCAGCAGTTAATGCAGGTTTTAAAGACGGAAAGTCATTAACATTAAGTGCAACATTTTCAGAGGTAGTAACAGGATCCACGACAGCCGCCGCCTCTATTGTATTACTGGCTGGCAACAAATTGTTGAGTGTTAATTTCCGGCGTTGCTTAAGGTTATTTGTTAGCACAAAAACACGGCAAGGGCAGTCCTGACGGAGGTGACCAGACTCGTTACATACATGACATGTAGGGGTTTGCCCTGAGTAAATAACATGCGCCTTGTGCCCGTCAACAACGATGTAGGAGGGAATGTTTGTCCTCACTTCCATCTCCACGGAGCGAATGCCGTTAAAGCACTGCAGCTTGAAATGCGAAGCCCACCTTTCGTTGACTATTTGCCTGACAACCCCACACTTTGAAAGGACGTCTTTAATTTTCGAGTTGTCTACTTCTATGGGAATATTCAAAACACTAACATTTCTAATTACAGACTCGGAATTCCTGAGTTTTACAGTACTTTCAGTATGTCACGGTGTATAAATTCCGTTTCATAACCAAATTTTTGCAGAAAGCGGTCTACACTCACGGAATCGTTAAACTTTACAAAAATGCAGTATTCATCAGAGTCTAGCTGCATGGTATGAGCAGATTCAGGATGAAGCCCAAATACCTCGGTAATCTAGTCGTGTATTTCAAGTGCAGAGGGCTATACTCGACGGGTGTACTTGTCGAAGGTGAAAATCACGGTGTTTTTTCCCACGGAGTTTGCCATGGTGTTCTGCAGCGAAGAAATTTCGGACAACGCCGAAATCCCAACAGCACTACGTAGAAAGACGACATGAACGAAGACCAATAGCTCAATTTATAACACTTAATTCACGTGCAAAATGCCAATAAACAGTCACGAAACACGAAAACACTGGCGTAAACACTGAACGTTCACGGAGCAAACTTGAGGAGCGTGCGACCGCGGCGACAGCTAAAGCCAGACTGCTGGCCACGCGAACTGAGCTACCCAAGCACGCCCCGTCCTCACAGCTTTACTTCCGCCAGTACCTCGTCTCCTACCTTCCAGACTTCACAGAAGCTCTCCTGCGAACCTTGCAGAAACTAGCACTCCTGGAAGAAAGGTTATTGGGGAGACATGGCTTAGCCACAGCCAGGGGGATGTTTCTAGAGCGAAATTTTCACTTTACTGCGGACCGTGCGCTGATACGAAAGTTCCCGGCAGATTAAAACTGTGTGCCGGACCGAGACTCGAAGTCGGGACCTTCGCCTTTCGCGAGCAAGCGCTCTACCAACTGAGCTACCCAAACACGACTCAACGAGGTACTGGCGGAATTAAAGCTGTGAGGAGGGGGCGTGAGTCGTGCTTGGGTAGCTGAGTTGATAGAGCGCTTGCCCGCGAAAGGCGAAGGTCCCGAGTTCGAGTCCCGGTCCGGCACACATTTTTAATCTGCCAGGAAGTTTGAATATATTCTTTGTTCGGCAGAAAAATGAAGGGAACCTGTCATGACGGTAAAACTTCGCCGAAACATGTATGGGTGAAAAAGAAGAAACTGTGTTTTGTTGAAGGCAGGACGTTTTCAGATAACTTTTATTTACAGGTAGGCTTTAAGGGAATAATTGCGAATGCCAGTACAGGTTTCTGTGTTTTGTACATCTACGTGTTTCTGTAAACCGACTGATTCCAAATATTACTCACTGGTATGGCAGGTGTAGGATAACTATTATCTGCTTATTTTTTTAAGTGCAGAGTTTTACGTTTACAAACAAGTAAAGGAAGTTTTCAGTCTTCACTGCAGTTTAACTCTCGATTGAGCGCGACTATGCATAAAACGCGCCAACCGCAAATGGCATTGTCTTGTTCAATTCTCTGCATAATAAATAAAAAAACTGCATTGTTGTTATAAAATTGCCAGCCGTACCTATACCTTCATTATAGCGTCAGGTAGCTCAGTGGTAAGTGGTGTTGTCACACGTCCAAGTGAGCAGCAGAAACGTAAAATAAACAACGCGTGTGCCGTCTTAGAATACAAGGTACACAACGCGCCCAGTCGTGTAAGTGGCGTTCCTTTGACTCATCTCGTTACCTTTTGTCCACAAGCGGGCCCTGCCACCCTGTACAGGCCACAACAAAGCTGGCCGACAACGAGGAGGCTGCGTGGCCACTCGACGAGGATCCAGGGTTCGACACCGAATCAGGCAAGGAAATTGGCGATGACGCTGAGGAAGAAGAGGAACAGTCTGCCACACGACGTGACCGAGGTTCGGATCCCGAACGGGAACACAATTCAGACGATGACCGCGAACAGTCGCTCTCCGCTGTTTATATTTTTATTAGGAAAGATAAAAATGAAAATGGAATCAATTATGCGCTAATGTAGTCATAAAAACAAAAAGAAAGAATATTGTAAAAATTTTTACTGGATCAGAAAGTGTATCCAGAAAGGTCATAAGTGAAATGGACAGTACTTAGCCTGGAAACGATTGACAAAATATTAAGTATACACTCTTCTGTACTCAGTCTAAGAAAGAAAGTGTACAGTATTCAAGAGAAACGGATGCTAAAAACACTACAGAAGAAGAAATAACGGCATTACTGGGATTGCTTTACCTCTCTGGGATTACGCAAGCCAGCCACACTAATGTTGTCGAACTGTGGAGAGCAGATGGCAGAAATATGGAGATTACGGGAGCTGTGATGAGCTATAGAAGACTGCTGTTCCTTTTACGTTGCATCCGTTTTGACGACAAAAGCTCAAGACAAGAAGGGAGAGCAACTGCTAAACTTGTTGCAATAAGGCAGTTATTACAATGTGGCAAATTGAGGGGTCTACGTAGTCGATCAACTGGGAAGAGCGTATTCCATAGCATGGGTCACAAGAAGATGGCCACTGGTCGTATCCTATTCTGTAATCGATATAGCTGGAATAAGATATCAAATCATTTTCGACGCAAATGAGGTAAATCCAGAAAAGGAGAATTTTCGTTGAAAGACAGCATTTTCCCTCGCGAGGCTTCAGCTAGTCAAAACAGATAAGGTTGCTTCACTTCCTGTCAACGTAGCAACTTTCCTAGAGAAATTCAAAGATCCGTGGGTTGAAACAATTGGGTAGCCTGCCACCAAGAAAAGAGGACGGCGTGTGACATGTGGACGAGAGAAAAAGGAAAAGCTCCTCTACTACCTTAAGTTGCAGCTCTGTTGAGTGGTACTTAAGTAAATAAATTAGTGAAATCAAAGTGAACTAGAAATTAGAATATAAATGAAAAACTTGGTTTAGTTTAGAGAGTTACATATTCGCAAGCAGCGGGCAGAGCAGCAGAACAGAAGAGACAATGACCGTGAAGTCAGCAAGTTCCACATAAGCGGGCGCTGTCGATTCAGCCGTCAGGGCATCGCCCGACCGGCTCACGTGTTTCTCAGTTGTCGTATGTGAGCAAAGGCCCTCGCCTACATCCCAAGAGCCAATGACTGACGTTAAGAAGATTCTTCGAGAAGCTTTTCAACGTGACAGAAGAGGCAATGACCGGCTCACGTGTTTCTCAGCCGTCACGTGTGATCAAAGGCCCTCGCCTACATTCCAAGAGCCAATGACCGACGTTAAGAAGATTCTTCGAGAAGCTTTTCAACGTGACAGACGAGGCAATGACCGTGAAGTCGTTCACCTCCAGTAAACTGAAGTGAATAAATACGCGAGACGCAGTGAGCCAGATAGAGATGGAGACGAAGACGGAGATGGAGTCGAAGACGAAGACGGAGACGGAGACGGAGAGGAGAGACGAAGAAGACGAAGAAGTTTTCAGTCAGTTTCGGTGCTGAAGACCGTCATGCAAGAAGAGACTACATCATGCACAGGCGCACCAAGTCCGCCGCTGTAATGGAATAGCAAGCAGCAGCCGCGGCGCCAGAAGATAGAAGTTGAAAGGTATTTGAAGTCTGATTTTTACGTACCCGGGTGACTCGTGAGGACGGGAAGGAGACGGCCTCACATCAGCAGTCACCTGTGAGCTGGGATGAAGACCTGACAGCCGAAGACTGGCAAGCGGGAGTCCGTGGTTCGAGTCCGGGACACTGGCCTTCCCCCGCCGCGCCGCTCCGCTGGTCGACGCACAACACACGCGGCCGCATAGAGAAGAGAAACACTGGGACGCCACACCCAAGGTATCATCCGATGCACGACTTCGCTCGCAATAATTAAACCGGCCACCTCGCGCTGCGCGTCTCCCGTCAGCTGGGCGAGACGGCGACACGAGATACACACCGCTACGCGTAATCAGACGCCGCCGCCGCCGCCGCCGCTGCCGCTGCCGCAGCAGAAGACTTCACCAACGACACAGCTGCCGCTCTCCGAACCAGAATATTCCGTAAGATACAGTTGTACAAATCTTCAATAAAAGTTATTCTTATGTAAAAATGATGTTTCATTCGACCTCATACCCGAGCCAAGGAAGAACCCACCCTGCCCACATGTTGTTAAGAGAGAAAAGTTAATTTATTTAATATTGTCACCCTGGCAGAATGCTTTAGAATGCTCATCCTGACAATTGACAGCATCAAAAGAGAAAACCCAGTTACATTTGATGTCAGAAGCCGTTATAGTTGTTACATTTGGTGTCAGAGAAAAAACCCTTGGTTCAATATGAGGTGTGAATGACAGTCACTAAAGGTCCACAGTTAGTATTGTTTAATGTGTGAAAGGATAGAGGTTTACACAGCAGTCGTAATATTTTCTTTATTTAGATGTGTATTCTCTCTCATAATTCTAAGAGTTTGTCGAAAATATTTAAACATCTTTTGAATTCAGTGTGGTAATATTGCGTAACTAATAGTTTGTAAAATGATGACACGAAATCGTACAAAGTCAGAGTCAGCACCAAAAGCGGTTTCTACTGAGGAAGCTATTCAGAGCTTAGTAAATCAGATAGCACAGCTTAAAAACGATAATAATGCATTATTTAAACAGTTGAGTGAGGTTAGGTAAACCAGTTCAATCCCTCCCACCCTAGATTCCTCAACAACAGCCTTAGTAACTCCTTTTTCAGGTAAACCTGGCGAGGACATAACAGCCTTTTTTGACGATTTAGTAGCAGCTGCAAAGTTAGGATCATGGTCAGATGAACAGCTCTTACAAATGACAAAGTTAAGATTGACAGGAGAGGCTAAAGCACACGTCTTATACCATGAAGAATTACGGAATGCTCCAACATTTGAGGAATTGAAGAAAGGATTGCTTAAACGTTTTCAAAAACAGAACAGGTGTAGATTTTATAGGGAACAGTTAAACACTATCACTCAGAGGCAAAACGAGTCGTTAGAAAGTTTTGTAGATAGGATTAGAAAAGTTAATATTAACACCTATCAGTTAACAACTAGTGATGAAGCAAATAAAGTTATTTTACAAGAGGCAGAAGATAGAGCTCTGGATACATTTTTACGTGGGTTACCTCTTGAAACGTCCCGTCGTGTCAGGGCAGAGTTTCCTAAAAATTTAGCGGAAGCTGTATCTGTGGCGACGGCTTTTGAAGAAATTGACATTGCAACCAGATACAAGGAGAAGCGAAATGTATTTTCAGCAGGAGTACGATGTTTTAGGTGCGATCGACAGGGACATATAGCAAAAACTGCAGACAACCTCAATGCACTAATTGTCAAAGAATAGGTCACACATTCAAGGAATGCAGGTCTAAGAAAGTGTTTGGAAATAGAAATCAGTTAAACTCAAACGGGAATGTCGGAGCCGCCGCCAGGCGTTCCCAATAAAATTTCGTGCCATTAAGGCGAATGTGAAGGCGGAATGCTGGTTATCTGCTACCATACAGGATAAAGGGGCAAGGATACTAGTGGATACAGGCGCAAACGTATCAATAGTAAGTAATGAATGTATTGGAAAAAAGAAATATGACCCTCCAAGGTATAGATTGAGTGGAGTAGGAGGAGGTGCAGTGAAGTCATTAGGATGTACATCACTGATTTTCTATATTCACGGTGTACAATTTCAAGAAGATGTAGAAGTGGTAACAAACGTAACTGACGGGTACGACGCGATCCTAGGACTGGATTTCCTGAATAAACATCACGCTAAAATCGACCTCAGACAGCAAACTGTAGAACTTAGCGGAATAGTGTTTCGGCTAGGTGACACCGCTGCAAAGGGCCCTCTGCCGCAAGATTTCCCCAACCGGAAGGCGAAATCAACTACACTGCGTGCAACGTCCTTGAAGGTTGATTCGTGGGATCAGATACCATATGGCTCAGGAAAACTTTTCTGGATGACCGTTGACCCCGAAGTACCTACAGATACAGTGTGTCTAATAGAGCCTTTAGAGGAAAATGAGGAATTAGATGTATCACATTGTTTTGTACGTAGGTGTGTTGTACGGGTTCAAGACGTTGAGGGAGAAAGAAAAGTACCGGTACATATTGACAATTTCGGAGTGGAGGACAAAGACTTGCATAAGGGAATATTAGTAGCTATAGTCAGTACTTTTGAAGAAGAAGATTTCATTTGGTCAGATATTAGTGATGGTCAGAAACCAGACGCCTATAAAACCGCATTACGCCAGAAGATTGAGCATTTGCAAGGAAAGGATAGAGACGCGATAGAAGCAGTTTTAGTTGAGTTTCAAGATTTATTTAATGCAGAAGGTCCACTGCCAGCAACAGATATCACACAGCATAGGATCCCAACAGGAAATAGCCCCCCAGTTTATAGGAAGCCTTATAGAGTTGCGCATCACTTACAGCCAGTACTGGATGAATTTATAGAACAGCATCTAAAAGATGGAATTATAGAATACTCTGATTCTCCTTATAATTCAAATATTGTAATTAGTCCAAAGAAGTCTCCCGACGGTACGAAACGATATAGATTTTGTTGTGACTACAGACACCTTAACAAACAAACTATCTCAGATGTTTATCCTCTTCCAAACATTACAGATATCATTGACAGTTTGGGTAACAGTAAATACTTTTCAACAATCGATCTACGTAGCGGATATCATCAATTGGAAGTTGCACCTGAAGATAGGCATAAAACAGCATTTTCTACCCCTGGAGGCCACTGGCAATTTAAAAGAATGCCTTTCGGTTTGAAAAATGCACCAGCAACTTTTCGAAGACTACTTGATGGAGTATTGCGGGGACTCAAAACTCAGCAATGTTGTGTATATCTAGACGATATTATTGTATTCTCCAAAGACATTAATGAACATGCTGTGCGTCTGCGTAATGTTTTTCAGAGACTTAGGAAAGCTAAATTAACACTAAATATGGAAAAATGTACTTTTGCATTGACAGAGGTTACATACCTAGGGCATGTCATTAGTGAAAAAGGAATTAAGACAGATCCTCGATTAATTTCGGCAGTTAAGGACTTCCCAACACCACAACGCGTTAAGGCAGTACAAAGTTTCATTGGTCTCGCATCGTATTACCGAAAATATGTTCAAAATTTTGCTGAAATTGCCCGACCCTTAACCCAATTATTGAAAAAGGGTGCAAAATTTCATTGGTCTGAAGATTGTGAATCTGCATTTCAAACCCTTAAAGTTAAGTTAACACACAGTCCAGTATTAGCTTACCCAGATTATAATAAAGAATTTATTTTATGACGCAAGTGGTCATTCAGTAGGAGTTTTTTTGAGTCAGAATATTAATGGCGCGGAACACCCCGTAGCCTACGCTTCGAGACAACTAACAACGGCAGAAAGAAATTATTCCACAACGGAGAAAGAATTGTTAAGTGTTATTTATGGTATCAAATACTTTAAATGCTACTTGTATGGTAGGAAATTCAAGGTCATTACAGACCACGCAGCTTTAAAATGGTTGCTTGGATTAAAGGATCCATCTAGTCGTCTCACGCGTTGGGCCCTATGTCTTTCCGAAATGGATTTTAAGTTATCCATAAACCAGGCGAAAAACACACGAATGCAGATTGTCTAAGTCGGAAAATAGCGCTTTTGGAAGCAACAGGCCGAGGTACTGAGGACTGGAGAAAGGCACAAGATGAGGATACAGAATGCAAAAAATACGCAACTCAAAAACAATTTTGCTTTGAAGATGGTGTATTATGCCGTAAAACAAAACTTGGACCGCGAATTGTTGTTCCCCTACACCTTAGACAAGAAATAATGGCAGAGGCCCACGATCATATCCTTGCAGGACACGGTGGACAGCGGACAACCGAAAGACGTGTAGCAGAGCGATTTTGGTGGCAAACCAGAAAGCAGGATGTTGCGCAGTACGTTCGTAATTGCATTGCGTGCGCACAACGAGCTGAACTTTCTCGTTCAAAAATACCCTTACAGAGGCTCCCCGAGGCTTCATGTCCGTTTCAAATCTGTGGATTGGATCTCTACGGGCCATATCATAGAACACCTGCTGGTAATAAGTATGTTCTTACAATTATAGATCACTTTTCACGCTATCTAGCTATAGTGAGTCTTCCAGATCAGCAAGCAAATACAGTTGCCCAAGCTTTAGTTAACAACTGGATACTTAAATTTGGCGTACCTGAAGCTATTATCACAGATCAGGGATCTAATTTTATGTCTGAACTAATGAAACAGCTATGCCACTTACTAAAAATACGTAAATTACGCACAACTCCGTTACACCCTCAGTGCAACGGGCGCACAGAAAGAGTTCATCGGACAATTGGCAAGATGCTTAGTTATTATATTAACGAACAACATTCTAATTGGGATACGTATTTACCAATAATCGTGTCGGTATACAACGCCAAAACGCATGAAGCAACTGGCATGTCACCTTATGAAGTGGTCTATGGGAGAAAAATGCCGTCCCCTTTTGATGTAATCAGGCAGAAAAACGGAAAAGACGGAGAAACAGTAAGAGATTTCAGTCGAATGATGAAGGATGTATGGAAAAAGGTTCAAAAATCTAATACAAAGGCTTTGGAACGACAGGAAAGGTTAGGTAATGCCCAAGCTAAATCTCCAAATTACAAAATCGGTCAGTGGGTAATGCTTTCAACTCCATATATTGCAAGAGGAAAAACGAAGAAATTTGTAACAAACTACAGAGGTCCTTATCAAATTATTGAGATCACGTCACCAGTCAACGTTAAATTGCAACTGCCCAGCCGAACTACCATTGTCCATGCAAGTCGTTTAAAACCTTTTAAGGGCGCTCCAGATGTAATTCCCTCAACAATAGTGTCTGCTTTTCCGAAGGGTGGAGGAAGTGACCGAAAAGGAAAAAGAGTGGCCACGCCAGCACAACATACAGACATGGCACCATACAATCTTCGATCAAGGGTGCGAATGTCCTAGTGTAATCTTAGTAGACTGTAGTATACATATGTAAATAATTAATAAATGATAATGGTTTATTTTTTTAAGAAAAAAAAAGTTGAACGTAGAAACAGGTAATCTTGTAGTTAACGATGTATTCCTTCTTTTCTTTATTTTTGTTTTTACTAGGTTGGTAGGTTCATAACCATTTTGTTTGCTCTTTTCAGAAAATGCCATGCAAAGCATTTCCTACACAAAACCTATCCTACCTCAATGACTCCCTTGACAGTTCCCTTCTGAAGTCATTAGATACCTTCATAAACTCACAGCAAGGCAGAATTGATGCCAATGTTATGATGCAACATGTCTTAAAATTAAAAGGTGAACGCAAAACTAAAATTATAATGCTAGGAACGGGTATATCTGGAACCTTTGTGTTGGTGTTTCTGCTTTGTACAGTTTTCTTTTATTTAAGACGAAAAAATAAGCCAAATAATAATATACCACTTCATCAAATCCCTGTTAACTGGATACCACACTCTTAACTAGTGTACTGCAGTAGTTACTTTTGAGCATTAGTGTATTAATTTTGTTTATTGTACTTCAGTCTTTACTACACAGCCTTATGTTAAAGTAAACAATACTGTAGAATAAATATTCTTGCATTCATATAGGGTTGATTAAACAGGTGTTGCTATGTAACTTTCTGAGTGAATAATCTTTTTTTTTTTTGTTTATTCATTGTCACCAAGATTTGTTACACTTATTACAACCATTTATGTAAGAACTTTGTGATTCATGACCGTACAGTGCTTTTGTAAAATGATAAAGTGTTTTCCACATACTTAATGTGAAGCGTGTGTAATTTTCTAAGTCGATAGTTTTCATTGTTAGTGCTTTTGCCGTGTGAAGAGTGGAGGAATGTTGAGTGGTAAATTCGAGGGCGAATTTCTCCGAAGGGTGGAGGAATGTTGAGTGGTACTTAAGTAAATAAATTAGTGAAATCAAAGTAAACTAGAAATTATAATATAAACGAAAAACTTGGTTTAGTTTAGAGAGTTACATATTCGCAAGCAGCGGGCAGAACAGCAGAACAGAAGAGACAATGACCGTGAAGTCAGCAAGTTCCACATAAGCGGGCGCTGTCGATTCAGCCGTCAGGGCATCGCCCGACCGGCTCACGTGTTTCTCAGTTGTCGTATGTGAGCAAAGGCCCTCGCCTACATCCCAAGAGCCAATGACTGACGTTAAGAAGATTCTTCGAGAAGCTTTTCAACGTGACAGAAGAGGCAATGACCGGCTCACGTGTTTCTCAGCCGTCACGTGTGATCAAAGGCCCTCGCCTACATTCCAAGAGCCAATGACCGACGTTAAGAAGATTCTTCGAGAAGCTTTTCAACGTGACAGACGAGGCAATGACCGTGAAGTCGTTCACCTCCAGTAAACTGAAGTGAATAAATACGCGAGACGCAGTGAGCCAGATAGAGATGGAGACGAAGACGGAGATGGAGTCGAAGACGAAGACGGAGACGGAGACGGAGAGGAGAGACGAAGAAGACGAAGAAGTTTTCAGTCAGTTTCGGTGCTGAAGACCGTCATGCAAGAAGAGACTACATCATGCACAGGCGCACCAAGTCCGCCGCTGTAATGGAATAGCAAGCAGCAGCCACGGCGCCAGAAGATAGAAGTTAAAAGGTATTTGAAGTCTGATTTTTACGTACCCGGGTGACTCGTGAGGACGGGAAGGAGTTGGCCTCACATCAGCAGTCACCTGTGAGCTGGGATGAAGACCTGACAGCCGAAGACTGGCAAGCGGGAGTCCGTGGTTCGAGTCCGGGACACTGGCCTTCCCCCGCCGCGCCGCTCCGCTGGTCGACGCACAACACACGCGGCCGCATAGAGAAGAGAAACACTGGGACGCCACACCCAAGGTATCATCCGATGCACGACTTCGCTCGCAATAATTAAACCGGCCACCTCGCGCTGCGCGTCTCCCGTCAGCTGGGCGAGACGGCGACACGAGATACACACCGCTACGCGTAATCAGACGCCGCCGCCGCCGCCGCCGCTGCCGCTGCCGCAGCAGAAGACTTCACCAACGACACAGCTGCCGCTCTCCGAACCAGAATATTCCGTAAGATACAGTTGTACAAATCTTCAATAAAAGTTATTCTTATGTAAAAATGATGTTTCATTCGACCTCATACCCGAGCCAAGGAAGAACCCACCCTGCCCACATGTTGTTAAGAGAGAAAAGTTAATTTATTTAATATTGTCACCCTGACAGAATGCTTTAGAATGCTCATCCTGACAATTGACAGCATCAAAAGAGAAAACCCAGTTACATTTGATGTCAGAAGCAGTTATAGTTGTTACAGCTCAGACCGCAGCTTTCTTTAGCAAAGGCATGGGAGAATAGCGCTTACACGTTAAAAGTTTCAAGTAGTTCTCGAAAATGCGTAAGACAGTTAACAATGCATATAGAAAGAAATTTGTGATAAATGACACCGTCCAGCTCGAAGGTTAAGATCTTATCCAGATGTGATTAGGTACATGCGGTGCTTTTGCTTTGAGGTAGTACTTTTGGACGTGCTGATAGCCAGTAAAGGAATATTTTAGTGAAATGGTTTAAAGAATTTACTTCAAAGGCCCAATGAAAGCTTTACAAGTTTTCTCCCAGAGCAACTTACGCTGTGCCTACGTGATAGAAGTTGCGTGCCTGTGGCAGTTCTGTCCAGTTGAAGCCGCTGACAAGAGGCGCCTTGAGCCCTGTGCTGAGACTGCTAGTGGATTCACGCCATCGGTTTTACCCAGTAGCGTGTGTGGGATACAGGTCACGTGTGTGGACACTGGAGCACTCTGCAATGCAGAACACGGTTGCTTCTCTCTCTCGTGATCCAGACCTCGAGCAAAACAGACGTCTTTCTTGGGAGACGTTCCACGAACGGCCACCAACATCAGTTAATATGAATCGCCTCCCCGTCCATAGTTTGGCCTCCTAGAATGGCCTAAACCTGGTAACTTCCGTCTCTAGGCGCGCTCCTTGCACAGTGTGCACTGAAATCCTACATTTCCCCTCCTTCCCTGACCATGTTCACTTCGTTACAGACAACTACACCGTCTGTGCAGTGTCTGTTAACTATGTCAGCCAGATCATTAATGTCCGACATGTGCAGCAGGAGCCCCATAGCTCCCCCGCGACACGCCTGCCCGTGACCCTCGTCGTGCTGCCCACACATGGCCGAGCCGTCGCTCCTCGGGCCTGTACCGCCACAGTCCAGGAAGGCGGCCCTCGCGAGCTCACGTGACGAGTGTGGAGAGGGTTCTGACACCATCAGGCGGTCTGAGCACCCTCGTCCCGGTTCGTGTAGCAGGTGTAGTGCAATTTTATTCCTTCGAGGATCCATCTTTGACGAAAATTGGGCATCGGTTGCATCACAGGTTGACAACTGAAAACATGTGTATAGAGGCATGTGGACACCCGTAAGTCTAGCTTAACGAGGATGAGCAGCCAGTTGGCCGTGAGGTCATGGAAGGAATCATCTGGGCATTTGCCTGAAGTAATTTAGGAAGATCACGAAGTAACATAATCAGAACATCTGGTGGGAATTACACAGCCAGCATCATCCTTCTATAGAAGGTCAGAGTGTTAGAAGCAGCCATTTGAAAAGCTCGTAAACTGTTTGTCAAACAAGGATACCTGATCCGTCTATTGTGACTTACGCTTGCTACTGTTTGCCCAAATCATTCCAAAGAAATGACAGGAACATCACTGTCATCCTCATAATCGTCATATCAGCCTTTTCCCGCATCATGTGGGGTCGGCGTTGTTTTGCTGGATCCTTCTCTTCCATAAATTCCTATCCAGTGCTTCTTCTCTGAGCCATCTTTTCTCCCGTAGGTCTCCTGCAACCTTGTCTTTCCACCTCAGTTTCGGTCTTCCTCTTCTCCTTGATTTTTCGATTTCTAGGTCTTCAACTCTTCTCCCCGCATAGTACTCCCCTCTTCTCTGCACGTTTAAATACCATCTCAGCCCACTTTCTTGGATCTTCTTCCCTATGGGCTCCACTTTCACTGTTCCCCTGGTGTACACTTTCCTTAGTCTATCCTTTCGTGTCACCCCACTCATCCACCTTATCATTCTCATTTCAGCCACTTCCATCTTTTTCTCTTGGACTCTTGTAATTGGGCAAGTTTTTGCACTATACAGCATCGCAGGCCTCACCACAGACTTGTAATACTTTCCTTTCATTCTGCAGTTAACCTTCTTGTCACACAGTACTCAGCTCAGTTTCCTCCAGTTCATCCATAACTATTTATCCTCTGCTGTATTTCGACCTCCAGTCCTCCATTACTTTTTATGTAAGAGCCTAGGTATTTGAATTTCTTGATCATCAGTTGTAATCCTTGTAGGTTAATATATAGATTTTTCGCATCCTTTGTTGGTTTTTCCTCTTCCTGGCATAAATCCAAACTGTTCTTTGCATACGTCGGTTTCTAGACGCACCCTGTTCTCAAATATCCTTTCCAAGATCTTCATTGTGTGGGACATCACTTTTATCCCTCTATAATTGACCTTATATAGAAGCATACTCCTTCTCCACACATGCGGCGTTCTTTCTCCTTTCCAGATCTTCTGCACTAGATCCCAGAGAATATCAGTACCCTGTTCTTCCAGACTTCTCCATGCTTCTATTGGGATTTGGTCAGCTCCTAGGGCCTCCCATTTTTCATTTTCTTCATCTTATACTTATACTTTAGGTCATTCTGTCATTTATATCTCCTTACTCATACTTCTCTCATACATTTTCCTCATTCAATAGCCTTTGAAAGTACTCCCACCACCTATTCAGGATTTTCTCAAGGTCGTATAATACTACACCTGATTTATCCTTTATCGGCCTCACTGATGTTATATCCTTGGTCGCCTTATCTCTTGCTTTAGCTATCCGTAGGAGTTGCCTGTCGTCCTGTCTTCTTTCCAGCTCTCCATACGCCTCTTCCAAGACAGGAACATGCTTACCAAAATGTCGTGGCTGACATCTTATCATTCCGAGAACGAGGTGCCGGAGAAAAGAAAATGTCAAAACTGAAGCTGTCAATACAAGTCGTGAGTCATGTCTCCATAGAATAATTTTATTTGGAACTCTTCCAGATGGTGTTTGCACAGAAAAACAGGGAACTCTTAGTCCTTCTGGATGCAAAACGATTTTGTTGTTTAGTTATTTATTCTTCAATCTAGTTTCAGCGACAAATGTCGCCATCATTAATGGGTCATGGGGTCTTTATATCTAAAACATGCAGAGAATAGCATAGTTATAAAACACTGTAAAACATTATTATATGTGTACTGTTTGCTTTATAAATCCTGTTTTCCGTGAGTACTTTCATAATACCTTATTTATTATACTGTACGGCATGGTTTTAAGGTTGTTGTTGGTGTTTGGGGCATATTTTCTGTGTGCCTCTGTTGCCGTTTTTCGCGGCATAGGTTATGTCATCTGCAACTGTATGAGCGGCTATTACTAAACAAATACAAAAACATTAACTTATGTATGTCAGCGTCATACAGTTGGGATTGCCGTAGTGTTGTGGATACAGTTCTGATGTGTACTCGGTTGTTACATAGTTTCTCGTGTACTTGCGTTCGCGGCACGGCTTTCAGCTAGTTTTACACACAGAAAAACGTAAGTTTCGCACTTCGTTCATAATCCAAAACATTACGCCATCTTGCCATTAGCATGTGTCGCGAGAAATGTATCGCATGTTACAAGGACGCTATGAAAATTTTAGCGGAAGTTCTGACGACTTCTGTCCTTCGTTTATGTCTTTTTGCGTGTGTGTGCATTCTGTTATGTGTAGATCACTTTCGATATTAGTAGAGGTACAGTTTTTGTTCATTGGGTGTCTTGCGAAAGTGGAATGTGTGCTGTCACTTTTTAGGACTCTGTGTACTTCGTTCGGATATTTTTGATTGTTTCTCCTATGGGTTAGCCCTGATAGCAGTTACATGTGAGCTGGTATATTCCAGCATGCTGAATTTTTCTGAGATTCTTTTGTCTGGTCTTAGCCTTTTATGAACTATGTTGTTTGTTTAGAATGTTATTGGGATCCCTTGCTTTTTCAAGATGTTTCCAGTTCTATGTGATAGTTTATTACTGTATGTCAGTGTGTACCATATGTTTCCGTTTCCTGGAGTGATGTGGTCTGCTGTGTTGTCTGTGTGTTTGGCCTGTGGGTTTTCAGATTCTTTGCTTGTGCTTTTGAGTGGGTGGCCACTATTTTTATGTTTCATATTTACCTTGCTGTTGAGCTTGTTTATGATATCTGTTTTGTAGTCATTTTCAACAGCAATTTGTTTGATTATAAATGGCTCAAATGGCTCTGAGCACTATGGGACTTAACCGCTGTAGGCATCAGTCCCCTAGAACTTAGAACTACGTAAACCTAACTAACCTAAGGACATCACACACATCCATGCCCGATGCAGGTTTCGAACCTGCGACCGTAGCGGTCGCGTGGTTCCAGACTGTAGCGCCTAGAACCGCTCGGCCACTCCGGCCGGCTGTGTTTGATTATATTTAGTTCCTGTGTGTACTCTTCAGTTTAAGACGTGTTCTGTTTATCCTGTGGAGCATGGGTGCAAAGCTGGCATATTTACTGAATGGATGAGATATGGGTAGCAGTGGTTGTGGATGTGGGTTTTCTGAAGATGGAAAAATAATGTTGGTGCTTGTTTCTCGTAACTGTAAGATTCAAGAAATTTAAATTCTTGTTTTTTTTCTCTTTCCTTTGTGAAGTGGGACTGAGGTAGTACTGTGTTGATGTTACTGTGTAGCTCTTCAACTGTTTTGTGTTTCATCTATAAGACAATTATGTCATCCTCGTATCGGTACCAGTCAATTATTTTGTACTCATCTTGTTTTAAAAAGTTGTTGAATATTGTGTTCTCTATATGATCCAAGAATATACCTACTAATTTCCCACTGAGGGGATATCCCATGGCTAGCCCCTCTTTTTGTTGCTGAAATTGAAGTAGTTTTGTTCAGTGATTAGACTAAGAATGGATGAGATTTCTTTTATTTGTCTTTCTGGGAATTTCTTGTACTTTAGCTGTTGTTCTACAGTGTTTATAGTTTCTTCTGTGAGTATGTGTGTGTACATGTCAGAAGATATAAGTTTTGCTGTTGGGGGGATATTCTTAATTTTCTCTATTATGTCTTCTGGCGTTTTGAAGCTTCTGTTGTTTGTGTATGTGTATGTTTTCTCTAGGAATGTGTACATGTGTCTCTCTGAAGTCCACCGCTGGCCTGACTAGAGTGAGAAGTTTGTGGACCTTTGGGAGGCCTGTTAAGAGTGGAGCTTTAGGACTCCTTTGTATCATTCTTTTTGTCTGGTTCTGTGTGAGGATGCGTGTGATGCTTTTTATTAATGTGTCTGGGTTCCTTTGATATCTTTGTGTTGGATAATCACTTAGGTTGGTCATTTTATTCTAGCCAAGAAGTTTTTCTGTTTATACCAACAACAACAGAAGAAAATTATCACATACAAAAAGCAATAGTGGAAGGGAAAAACGTAATAAACGGAGAAACAACACCTTTCAACGACACAATCTTCACTGCTCTGAGAGAACTTACGCACGACACACAACAGAAAGCACACACTCGCAAAAGAACCACTCGCCCATCAGACAGAGACACATAAATGAGGAAGTCGTCAGAACTCGCGCTTAAATTTCCATAACCTTCTTGGAACGTGTGATACATTTCTCACGAGACACGCCAGCGGCAAGTTGGCGTAACGTTATGCATTATGAAAGAAGTGCGATAGTTATGTATTTCTGTGTATAGAACTAGCAGCAAGCCGTCCAGTGAACATGAGTACACGAGAAACTATGTAACAACCTAGTACACACCAAAACTGTATCCTCAACACTACCGTAGTCCCAACTGCATAACGCTGACATACGTAAGTTGACGTTTTCGTATTTGTTTAGTAATAGTCGCTCACACAGTTGCAAATGATATGATTTATGTTGAGAAAAACGGCAACAGAAAAACACAGAAAATATGCCCCAAACACCAACAAGAATCTTAAAACCACGCTGTAATCTATAAGAAATAAGCTATTATGAAAGTACCCACAGAACACAATATTTAAAAAACAAGCAGTAAACATGTAATAACGTTTTACACCGTTTTATAGCTGTGCTATTTTCTGCATGTTTTACATTGATGGCGATATTTGTCTCTGAAACTAACATGGGCAATGAATAAATAAATAAACGAACAACAAAAATATTTTGCATCAAGGCGGACCGACAATGCCCACATTGTTGTTCATATCTCGATACTACAGTTGGTGTGAGAAGTGTCCACAAAAGGAGGAGGACTGGGTTTGAGTGCCGGCCTGACACACAGTTTCCATCTGTCAGCAAGATTCAGATTTCAGATTGGTGTGAAATAACGTTATTTCTGTTATCATTACAATTGTCGTAGTTATTTGTCGTTGTCATTGTTAGTTCGGAGACCGGTTTGATGCCGCTCTCCATGCTACAGTATCCCGTACGAGCCCCTCCACTACTGCATCCTGCATTCATCTGAACCTGTTTGCTGTACTCATCACTCGGTGTCCCTCTACAAGTTTTTCTCCCCACACTACTTCTCCATTACCAAACGGACGATTCGCTGACGTCCCAGGAGGTGTTCTGTCAACTGATCCCTTCTTTCAGTCAAGTTGTGGCATATTTTTTACTGTCTCTAATTCGATTCAGTATCTTCACATTAATTAAACCATCTAAACACGTATTCTTCAGCAGTTTGCTCAACACTACATCTCAGTACCTCATATTCTCTTCTTGTGTCAGCTGCTTACCATCCATGTTTCACTTCCATACAAGACTACACTCGTGACAAGTACCTTAAGAAATGACAGCCTAAAGGTCAAATTTATGTTAAACAGCAAAACAATTACTCTTTTCCAGAGATGTTTTCCAAGCCCTAGCCAGTCTGTATTTTATGTCCTGTCTACTTCGGCTGCAAACAATTATGTTGCTGCCTGAATAGGACAACTCATCTACTGCTTTAGAGTCTTCCTTCCTAATCTAATTACCCTTTAGAATGTGACAGGTCAACGTTTCAGCAATCTTATTAGCTCGCTTAGTAAGATATGGATATGTTGAGATGTATTTCACTACTTAATACACACATCAAAAAATAGATTGCATCACCTCGGTTCCGAGAGTTCCGGAACCTGTACAGAAAATTGGAATAGATATCAACATAAACATCATTTCCGCCCTTTTTATTGGTCAAGAAAACCACACGTTTCAAGTTGTTCCACCATACAGCGAGACCTTCATAGGTGATGGTCCAAATGCTGTACACACTGGTACCTCTAATACCCAGCGGCACGTCCTCTGGCATTGATACATGCCTGTATTCGTCGTGGCATGCTATCCACAAGTTCTTCAAGGCACTGTTGGTCCAGATTGTCTCACTCCTCAACGGCGAATTGGCGTAGATCCCTCAGATTGGTTGGTGGGTCACCTACCGCGCTGCACGGTGTCGTGGTTCCAAAGATGGACTTCGCGACAGACGTCGGGAGTGAAGTTGCGCATTATGCAGCCGATTGCGCACAGTTTCAGTTGTAACAGGACGTCCTGTGGCTGCACGAAAAGCGTTATTCAACATAGTGGCGTTGCTGTCAGGGTTTCTCCGAGCCATAATCCGAAGGTAGCGGTTATCCACTGCAGTAGTAGTGGCCCTTGGGCGGCCTGAGCGAGGCATGTGGTTTGCAGTTCCTGTCTCTGTTTATCTCCTCCATGTCCGAACAACATCGCTTTGGTTCACTCCCAGAAGCCTGGACACTTCTCGTGTTCAGAGCCCTTCCTGGCACAAAGTAACAATGCGGCCGCGACCGATCCGCGGTATTGACCGTCTAGGCGTGGTTGAACTACAGACAACACCAGCCGTGTACCTCCTTCCTGGTGGAACGACTGGAACTGTCGGATCCCTTCCGTCTAATAAGCGCTGCTCATGCACGGTTGTTTACGTCTTTGGGCGGGTTTAGTCACATCTCTGAACAGTCGAAGGGACTGTAACTGTGATACAATATCCACAATCAACGTCTATCTTCAGCAGTTCTGGGAACTGGGGTGATGCAAAACAAAACTTTTTTCATGTGTGTATGACGGAGACATAACCATATTTGACAGAAAATGAAACTAAGTAAATGAATTATCGTTCGATGATCGACAGAGCACGAAAATAATATCACAACGGAAACATTTTCCCAATGTTGTGCAGATGTTACGAATTTAATCACAACCCATCATATCTCAGCATAAGAACATGAATCCTAGTCCGTGATTATGTAAATAGTAGTTGCAGAACATCAGGAACGTTTTCCTTTATGATATTAAAATGGTATTATATGCAAATGAGGAACTAAGACTGGAAATTTGTGTATGTTCAGTGAACAGTACACATATGCCTCTAACAGCAATAACAACACTTGGGTGGCGATCGTAAAACGATATGTCTTTTGTAGAAAGGAAGTAATCCATCGATTATGGTACACCATTTATGAGTGAAATTAAAAACGAACAAAGTGTGCTTGAAGTCGCCAACTACAAATTTATTTCCCACCTGATGCTTATCGTAGACGAATTAAGTGTAGGCTGAAAGTGTCCAAAACACAGAACTTCTGGAAAGCATGAACTAATCTCATCAGACGAAATGCTATGCCTCCACTTAATTGAGCACAGAGGTCGTTTTGGAGGGCTGGATGCCGTGCTGCAGAGGAGGAACCAGGCGGTCACGTGACGCTCCACCGTTGACGTCAGCGGTGACGGTGAGGTAACAATCGCGGTGTGTACGTGCCAGTCGCTCGCATGGCATCAGGGCGGTCACCTGCGTCGACGTGGAGATGTCGAGAACTGGCAGAAAGGAATTTTTGCGTTTCGACATGTCCATGACCATACCACTAGTAAAGTTACACGATCTGTTGGTCTATCAATGTGGACTGTCCAAGTATCTGCAACGAATGGTGAACCACTCGTAGTGATGTGAGGCAGTGGCGTAAAAAGATCCTAGCCGACAGGGCTGTTGACGAGTGTCACTCCAAGTGACTGGCGATCGGTTTCAAACCAGACGCAAATTGCCAATGCCTGGCAAAGCAGCTCCATCTGAACCAACTGCCTAGCAATCGTTCGGAAGGCGGCTGCAGACTCGATATTTGGAGTCAGCGACCGCCGCTCACACAGACACACACAGCTGCGCGTCTTGAGTGGGCCAAACCACACAGAGACGGACAGTGGCTGGGTGGAGGTGCGTCACACCAGTCGCGCGATTTCGCCTCTTCTGAAATTATGGAGGTGGCGATTGGACCGACGGCCTATAGAGGATGCAGTTCAAGCCACTGGTGGTTCCATGGTGTCATAGGGGTGTTTCTGTCGCCGTGACTTGGATTCAGTCACCAAGGTTAATGTGAACCTGAACCAGCACGTTTATTTCAACATTGTCGGTGACGAAGTGTTGCCCTATTCTCTGGACACTTGCGTTGTAGAAGATGACACACACAGTCGTGTTCCCAGGGCTGCGTGCATACACTCCCGGTTTCACGAACACTCAGGCGCCCTGCAGTACCTCGAGGCGACCACTAGACAACCCGGTCTCAGAGCCGCAGACGTTGTACGGTACTGTCTGGAACAGCAGCTGAGACGTGGCAGCCGACATCCCCACACACTGGTAGCTCTGCGGGCTCTGATGCAGCAGTGGGAGGCCTCGGTCAGATGCTGCCTATCTGAAGAAACTTTCGGAACTCTCTTCCCCGCCGAGTTGACGAAGTCTTCGAGGCTAGAGGCGGTAATGCCGTGATGCCATTTCGTGATCCTTGAAGCAAAAGTTGGCTTGAATGTGACTGTCTTACTATAAGTTAATGATGTATGGAAGGAATGGGAATCATGCACCAGCTAGTTGTACTTCACAAGTTTATTCGAATCCTTACCTAGGTTTAAACAGATATAAACCTTTCTTCCTTGGAAGAAGTAGTAACGTGTGTAAACTTATTGTGTGAAAAGAGAAAACAGGTCATAAAGCTCAGTCAACACTAAGATGACCCATATAAATGCTAAGGTATAGCCACGTGGCTCAATGAACAGTGAAGCAAGGTAAAAGTGTGAATAAACATCTGACGTGCCACTGGTTGGCTGTTCGATTCCTATG
Source organism: Schistocerca nitens (assembly GCF_023898315.1). Taxonomy (NCBI): domain Eukaryota; kingdom Metazoa; phylum Arthropoda; class Insecta; order Orthoptera; family Acrididae; genus Schistocerca; species Schistocerca nitens. The sequence goes on from NC_064624.1 coordinate 68,464,381, forward strand.
GCTTCCATAATTTTACTGTTGCTGACTGCTGCCATGTTAGAGATTTTAATTAAGTATATACAGCAAATGTTGTGGAGTATTACTGTAATCTGGTGGTGCAGGGTGTTGACTCTATAATTGCTTCTTTCGAAAATTAATTAATTTAGCCAATTGCAGTGTTTATTGTTCACTTTTGAACTAATTTACAACTAACAACGATATCGAGCTACAGCTGTCGTCATCTCAAACGACACTGTACTTTTATTGATTTTTGATAATACGGTTGGGAAATAGGGATATAAATTCAATTTTAGTAAGGCTAGCAGTCTCGATCGCCAAAGCTTTTGTTGTTAGTTGCCGCCTTCAGTCTTAAGACTGTCATCTCTCTTTGGTCATCAGTCTACTGACTGGTTTGATGCGGCCCTCCACTAATTCCTTTCCTGTGCTAACCTCTTCATCTCAGAGTAGCACTTGCAACCTACGTCCTCAATTATTTGCTTGACGTATTCCAATCTCTGTCTTCCTCTACAGTTTTTGCCCTCTACAGCTCCCTCTAGTACCATGGAAGTCATTCCCTCATGTCTTAGCAGATGTCCTATCATCCTGTCCCTTCTCCTTATTAGTGTTTTCCACATATTCCTTTCCTCTCCGATTCTGCGTAGAACCTCCTCATTCCTTATCTTATCAGTCCACCTAATTTTCAACATTCGTCTATAGCACCACATCTCAAATGCTTCGATTCTCTTCTGTTCCGGTTTTCCCACAGTCCATGTTTCACTACCATACAATGCTGTACTCCAGACGTACATGCTCAGAAATTTCTTCCTCAAATTAAGGCCGGTATTTGATATTAGTAGACTTCTCATGGCCAGAAATGCCTTTTTTGCCATAGCGAGTCTGCTTTTGATGTCCTCCTTGCTCCGTCCGTCATTGGTTATTTTACTGCCTAGGTAGCAGAATTCCTTAACTTCATTGACTTCGTGACCATCAATACTGATGTTAAGTTTTTCGCTGTTCTCATTTCTACTACTTCTCATTACCTTCGTCTTTCTCCGATTTACTCTCAAACCATACTGTGTACTCATTAGACTGTTCATTCCGTTCAGCAGATCATTTAATTCTTCTTCACTTTCACTCAGGATAGCAATGTCATCAGCGAATCGTATCATTGATATCCTTTCACCTTGTATTTTAATTCCACTCCTGAACCTTTCTTTTATTTCCATCATTGCTTCCTCGATGTACAGATTGAAGAGTAGGGGCGAAAGGCTACAGCCTTGTCTTACACCCTTCTTAATACGAGCACTTCGTTCTTGATCGTCCACTCTTATTATTCCCTCTTGGTTGTTGTACATATTGTATATGACCCGTCTCTCCCTATAGCTTACCCCTACTTTTTTCAGAATCTCGAACAGCTTGCACTATTTTATATTGTCGAACGCTTTTTCCAGGTCGACAAATCCTATGAAAGTGTCCTGATTTTTCTTTAGCCTTGCTTCCATTATTAGTCGTAACGTCAGAACTGCCTCTCCCGTCCCTTTACTTTTCCTAAAGCTAAACTGATCGTCACCTAGCGAATTCTCAATTTTCTTTTCCATTCTTCTGCATATTATTCTTGTAAGCAGCTACGAGGCATGAGCTGTTAAGCTGATTGTGCGATAATTCTCACACTTGTTGCCTCTTGCCGTCTTCGGCATTGTGTGGATGATGCTTTTCCGAAAGTCAGATGGTATAACGCCAGACTCATATATTCTACACAACAACGTGAATAGTCGTTTTGTTGCCACTTTCCCCAATGATTTTAGAAATTCTGATGGAATGTTATCTATCCCTTCTGCATTATTTGACCGTAAGCCCTCCAAAGCTCTTTTAAATTCCGATTCTAATACTGGATCCCCTATCTCTTCTAAATCGACTCCTGTTTCTTCTTCAATCACATCAGACAAATCTTCACCCTCATAGAGGCTTTCAATGTATTCTTTCCACCTATCTGCTCTCTCCTCTTCATTTAACAGTGGAATTCCCGTTGCACTCTTAGTGTTACCACCTTTGCTTTTAATGTCACCAAAGGTTGTTTTGACTTTCCTGTATGCTGAGTCTGTCCTTCCGACAATCATATCTTTTTCGATGTCTTCACATTTTTCCTGCAGCCATTTCGTCTTAGCTTCCCTGCACTTCCTATTTATTTCATTCCTCAGCGACTTGTATTTCTGTATTCCTGATTTTCCCGGAACATGTTTGTACTTACTCCTTTCATCAATCAACTGAAGCATTTCTTCAGTTACCCATGGTTTCTTCGCAGCTACCTTCTTTGTACCTATGTTTTGCTACCCAACTTCTGTGATGGCCCTCTTTAGAGATGTCCATTCCTCTTCAACTGTACTGCCTACTGCGCTATTCCTTATTGCTGTATCTATAGCGTTAGAGAACTTCAAACGTATCTCGTCATTCCTAAGTACTTCCGTATCCCACTTCTTTGCGTATTGATTCTTCCTGACTAATGTCTTGAACTTCAGCCTACTCTTCATCACTACTATATTGTGATCTGAGTCTATATCTGCTCCTGGGTACGCCTTACAATCCATTATCTGATTTCGGAATCTCTGTCTGACCATGATGTAATCTAATTGAAATCTTCCCGTATCTCCCGGCCTTTTCCAAGTATACCTCCTACTCTTGTGGTTCTTGAAAAGGATATTCGCTATTACTAGCTGAAACTTGTTACAGAACTCAATTAGTCTTTCATTCCTTGTCCCAAGCCCATATTCTCCTGTAACATTTTCTTCTACTCTTTCCCCTACAACTGCATTCCAGTCGCCCATGACTATTAGATTTTCGTCCCCCTTTACATACTGCATTACCCTTTCAATATCCTCATACACTTTCTCCATCTGTTCATCTTCAGCTTGCGACGTCGGCATGTATACCTGAACTATCGTTGTCGGTGTTGGTCTGCTGTCGATTCTGATTAGAACAACCCGGTCACTGAACTGTTCACAGTAACACACCCTCTGCCCTACCTTCCTATTCAAAACGAATCCTACACCTGTTATACCATTTTCTGCTGCTGTTGATATTACCCGATACTCATGTGACCAGAAATCCTTGTGTTCCTTCCACTTCACTTCACTGACTCCTACTATATCTAGATTGAGCCTTTGCATTTCCCTTTTGAGATTTAGTTTCCCTACCACGTTCAAGCTTCTGACATTCCACGCCCCGACTCGTAGAACGTTATCCTTTCGTTGATTATTCCATCTTTTTCTCATGGTAACCTCCCCCTTGGCAGTCCCCTCCCGGAGATCCGAATGGGTGACTATTCCGGAATCTTTTGCCAATGGAGAGATCATCATGATACTTCTTCAATTACAGGCCACATGTCCTGTGGATACACGTTACGTGTCTTTAATGCAGTGGTTTCCATTGCCTTCTGCATCCTCATGTCGTTGATCATTGCTGATTCTTCCGCCTTTAGGGGCAATTTCCCACCCCTAGGACAAGAGAGTGCCCTGAACCTCTATCCGCTCCTCCGCCCTCTTTAACAAGGCCGTTGGCAGAATGAGGCTGACTTCTTATGCCGGAAGTCTTCGGCCGCCAATGCTGATTATTTATCAAAATTTAGGCAGCGGCGGGGATCGAACCCGGGACCGAAGACGCTACCCCTAGACCACGGGTGATTTACTGTCTGCTGTAGCGATATGCGGAGACAGCGAGCGGAGAGAGACGTATGCCACGAGGCACATTCCATGCTCGGTGGAAAGTGTCAACAGAAGAGGCGGCGGCAGAAGGTATTAGCGCGCTTCCTCTTTGGGTCTCAGAAATGTGCACTTATTGGCTGATAGTTAGTATCGCAAAATAGGAAAAGTAGGTGACAGTATTGAGAATAAATTTAAGGAGAGGAGAAAGAATTAGTTGTACAGTTAGTAGTAATGGCATCGAGTGGTCTACATACCTCGGTACACAGCGGGAGTTGATACAGTCGTCAGCCATCCGGCAGTTGAGCTCCTCGACGAAATCCCAGGATACGTGCCACGTGTGGCGGCGGAGCTGCGCCAGGGCGTCGGCGCACCCCCCTCCCTCCTCCGCTACACCTGCTGGCGGCGGCGGCAGTCCGGAGTTCCTGAGGCGGGCTGCCAGGCGCCGCGCAGCTGACCACACGGGGGGCGGCTGCTCCGGGCTGCCGCACGTTGCGAACCCCGGTGACAAATCTGCAAAACGTTCTTCAGTCACCTCGAGGTCTGCACTCTGACTCACGAGCTTCCACGGGCTACTCATATGCACATCAGTACTAGCAGCTACTGAAAGTGAAACACTAAGAGAGCTGCAGCGAACGATAATCGACACGGCGTGAGGTGTGCTGCACACTTTTACAAGCAAAAGGTCAACAAGTCAGCCGACTGTCAGCACGGCGGCCACTGCTGCGGCTCCCCTTGACGAGGAAGCGGGAAGAGTTGCGCCGACAGTACAACACTGGACACTGTGCCGTCATTCCGTATGAGCCGAGGTTCTGACTGCAGCATCGGTGTGGACGATCCGTGCATCGAGGCCCTGAGCAGAGCGGAGAATGCCACGTTGCACTCTCGCCCATCTCACGGGGAGCCACTCGGTATACAATACGTAATTGGTTACACTGATCGCAGCTGTTACGTTTCTGAGTCCTTGAGACAGCTCGCTTGCGATATTTTCGACATCCTTTCAACAAAATAATTTAATGTCGCATGTCAGCCATGCTGTTCTGCCCCAGCTTGACAGAGTTAGCACCGCTACCACAGGAACGTGCGATGTACCTGGCTAGGCGCAGACAGTAATATTTAAGTGAAAATCACACTTATCGTTAACTGGTTTGATTGGCGAGATTGGGAATAAGACTTATGGACCCGTGCTCATAGATCTTTGCAGAACGCCAGAGCAGATACAGTCTCACGTTGGTGTCAGAGCTGGCAGTGCGGGGCTGGAGAGGAGACTCCAGGCTGGCCGAGAGGCAGCTGGGCTGCAGGCGGCAGGGCGCTCCGGACTGGAGCGGCAGCCGGTGGGAGCCTTTCCTGGTGACTTCAGATCTCCAGTCCAGGCTGGGCCGTGAATGACGACCCCGGGCATTCTGTACTCTCATCTCCTGGAGCGCCGCGCACTTAGCCTGTCTCATCACAGTCTACCTGCCAAGTACTGCGTCACAGTCAAATAACCGCAGCCTGAAAAGCTGGAATTCCCAATGATGTAATCGGCATACCACTCTCCTCTCGCTTTAATCTCTGGGATCCGCCTCCGAGCTGTATTTTCCTCTTAGCTGTAGCCGTGTTTACCCGGGGTATCTCGTTAGGTAAGTAGCAGAGGCGCTGCCATTCGTTGTTCTGTACACTTCCGAGGCAGTAGTTGCTCTTCTGTCCCTTTGTACTTGTGTGGGAACGTTCAGCGCTTACGGAGCAGGGAGAAAACAAATGTAATAGCTAAGTACTCATCAAATGTTGAGATCATTTTAGAAATAATCGAACTGAAATTGTCGACCGATATGCAAGTGCGGTTGACATACGGTCCCTCGCCGCAGATAAAGCAGCAATGAAGGCACTGAGTGGCAGAGAGCGGCTTTGCATTAAAAAGCGCTGATCTGTTCTCGCCTGCCAGAAAGTTTACGGCAGAATCTCTGGACACACAAAAGATATTCTGCATGCTCATTCCCTCACGAGGGACTCACGTCTTTTTGAGCAAATGCGTGATAAAACCCACAGTGAGTTAGACTGCAAAATGAAGCAAAAGGAAAGAAGAAAGCGTAATGTCTCTGTGGAGGAACAGACGGTCAGCCCGCGCAGCTACACTCCTCAGATCCGCTTCGCTTAGGCAGCCCAGCTGAGGCTACCTCGGCGGTGAGCTGACCTCGCCGGTAAACATTCTGAAAGTTTCGTACCTGCCCAGTGAGACTGTTAATTCAGATCACGTCTCTCCCAGTCGGGGTGGCTACCGGGCTGTAAACATACAAACAGTCGCTTCACACTGGACTCGCATTCGGGAGGACGACGGTTCAATCCCGCGTCCGGCCATCCTGATTTAGGTTTTCCGTGATTTCCCTAAATCGCTCCAGGCAAATGCCGGGATGGTTCCTTTCAAAGGGCACGGCCGACTTCCTTCCCCGTCCTTCCCTAATCCGATGAGACCGATGACCTCGCTGTCTGGTCTCCTCCCCCAAAAACAACCAACAACAGTCGCTTCTGATAGGACTGTGGGCAGCTGCTACTGTTAACAAAAAAATCGCGATGCCATTGCGGTACGGCTATTGTAATTAACCACTGCGAACGTTCGAGTAACGCACACCTGATATCAATGAACGTAATTGACTCGTACAGAGGAAAGTCCACGCTCCTGACCCAACACGGAGACCTCCGCCTCGTCGTGTTTGAGGGCCGACTGACTCACTTGGCGCTCTCCGTAACCTGCGATGTATTCTCGCGAGAGCCTGTCCTCGTCAACTGTGTAACGATACCTGAAGCTTCCCGTACTGGAATAATGCCTCAGTTACGGCCAATGACTCAGGGACTTTCCCTGACAATTTCTGTAACGAAAGGAAACTACTCCTATTGTGATTAAGCGAAAGTGTGTTTACGGCCGACTGGCGCGCCTCCTCCACGTACTCCCCGAACTGTGTGTCTGGCTGCAGGCAGGCCGGCCTCCCACGCAGCGGGCCACGGCCCCCACCCCCGCACTGGACGACTCGCGCCGCGGGCCGCTCGCGTTCTCCGGCCGTGGGAACACACTCCGCCACAGCCTGGAACCTCTAAAGTCTGGAAACTCTACAAGCCCCAGAAAAGCGCTGGTTGTGCACATTATAAATATATGTAATGAAACAATCGTACTTCGATTCTGCCTCGTATGAGATCATTTTTTCTTCATCTTTAGTTTTTATCGTGTGATATTTTATCTTAATGAAATAGCAAGTGTATGACTGAAAGCATTACCCGGGATTGCCAAGGTTCACTTTCTCTTCTGAACCTCCGTGAGGAAGTTTATAGGCATTCCTACAGCAGACAGGAGTGATGGGAAAGATCGCCAGTAATATACTGGCGGAAAAAAATAGCAGCGCAAAAAATATAATTAGTGTGAAGTAATGAAATTGCGGGAGTACATATCTCTAGATGAAACACCTTAAAGCTTCGAAGGGAATTATGAAATTCAGAGGCCGCCGCCTCAGCTCGAGTTAAGGCAACCGTAAACAAGCCGAGGTAAGGCATCCTCCAGGCGTGTTAATGTAAATGGACGTAAAAGCAACGTTTGCATTGCCTGCTTCACTCCTACCAATAACCCATTTTGTTTTCCGTGTTTGCTGTTAGCTAACGGTAAAGGCACAAGCTGTACATGCCTTGACATGTCAGATCTAACGTCATTCGACGCCCCACATTTTGCCTACCGTGCTAACACAACACTGGCTGCAAACAGGGGGTGGGACTGAAGGTATCAAATGCTGTCGACAGCACGAGGCTTCGGAGCGTAGCTGAACTGCTTAGTCGACGAGTAACTCACGATAGTGCTACAGTGCTAATGGTGCTGATACAAAGCAGAGCAATGGCAACGATAAACAAAGCAAACATAGCGTTATATCTTCAGTAACAGTAGCCGAAGTTGAGATTCCGTCAGAAAGAAACCCAAGAAATTTCGCTGAGTCAGAAAGAAGTGGCGGATGAAGGATTAGCCTTTCTGGAAATGAGTCAGTGGCATGGGTGGTGTCGTGTGAACAATGTACAAAAGGCGTATAGTGGTGGTGACACGTGCACGGCAATAGAAAGAAAGTGTTACTGAAACAGGTGTGGTGTAGTTCATCGACACTGTCGCACAGGGAGCCCCAGTTCCCGTTTCCAGTGAAACGTACTGAAGGGCAGTCGTTGTACTAGGAGTTGGTACTAAACGTAATTTTGTATTTGGAAAATCATCCGTGGCATAGGAAAACAACAATTACGAATATACACTACTGGCCATTAATATTGCTACTCCAGGAAGAAATGCAGATGATAAACGGGTATTCATTGGACAAATAGATTATACTAGAACTGACAGTGATTACATTTTCACGGAATTTCTGTGCATAGATCCTGAGAAATCAGTACCCAGAACAACCACCTCTGGCCGTAATAACTGCCTTGATACGCCTGGGCATCGAGTCAGAGCGTGGATGGCGTGTACAGGTATAGCTGCCCATGCAGCTTCAACACGATACCACAGTTCATCAAGGCGTATTGCGACGAGCCCGTTGCTCGGCCACCATTGACCAGACGTTTTCAGTTGGTGAGAGATCTGGAGAATGTGCTGGCCAAGGCAGCAGTCGAACATTTTCTGTATCCAGAAAGGCCCATATGGGACTAGCAACATACGGTCGTGCATTATCCTGCTGAAATGTAGAGTTTCGCAGACATCGAGTGAAGGGTAGAGCCATTGGTACTAACACATCTGAAATGTAACGTCCACTGTTGAAAGTGCCGTCAATGGACAAGAGGTGACCGAGACGTATAACCAATGGCACCCCATACCATCACGCCAGGTGATACGCCAGTATGGCGGACGAATACACACTTCTAATGTGCGTTCAGCGCTATGTCGTCAAACACGTATGCGACCATCATGATGCTGTAAACAGAATCTGGATTCATCCGAAAAAATGACGTTTTGCCATGCTGCTGCAAACGTTGTCGATCTGTTCGTGCAGATGGTTGTTGTATTGCAAACGTCCCCACCTGTTGACTCAGGGATCGAGACGTGGCTGCACGATCCGTTACAGCCATGCCTGTTATCTCGACTGCTAGTGATACGAGGTCGTTGGGATCCAGCACGGCGTTCCGTATTACCCTCCGGAACCCACCGATTCCATATTATGTTAACAGTCATAGGATCTCGACCAACGCGAGCAACAATGTCGCGATACGATAAACCGCAATTGCGATAGGCTACAATCCGACCTTTTTGAAAGTTGGAAACGTGATGGTACGCATTTCTCCTCCTTACACGAGGCATCACAACAACGTTTCACCAGGCAACGCCGGTCAACTGCTGTTTGTGTATGAAAATCGGTTGGAATCTTTCCTCATGTCAGCACGTTGTAGGTGTCGCCACCGGCGCCAACCTTGTGTGAATGCTCTGAAAAGCTAATCATTAGCATATCACAGCATCTTCTTCCTGTCGGTTAAATTTCACGTCTGTAGCACGCCATCTTCGCGGTGTAGCAATTTTAATGGCCAGTAGGGTATTTTGAAGAAGTTCGCAGAAATATGACCGTTAGTGCATAAGAAAAACTACGATTATTGAACAGACAAGAAGCACTTGTCACAGAAACTGATGTTTTCGCGTTTCGAGGATGCTCGATACAATTTACGGGATGTAGATGCTGGTGACCTACTACGTTATCCACATCAAACTGCGCGCGACATACATATAGTGATTTCAAGAGAAGCGGTGGATGCTTGCTTAACGTCAGACTGCTACAGAATTGTAGGACAATGAAATTTCAAACGAAGCTTGACGATGCACAGCATACTACGAAATCGGCCCAGAAATTTGTAGGGGAGGTATTCAAACTTATCCTATCGTTGAGTAAGGAATTTGTTTTCAACTGCAACCAATCTGCATTTGAAGAGGAAACACATATGAAAGGGACCCTGGAAATTAAAGGTATCAAGAGAATTCTATCAAGATAATGGAATATCAATTCGTATACAATTAACTGACTCTTTAACCGGATGGTAAATATGCTGGAACGCTATTCATTGCTCGGCAGGAACTAAGAGGTGCTTTGCGCCCCTTGATTCTTTCTCATGTGAGTGATTTTGGCAAGGGCAGTAGGGGATATTTACATCATAGCAAGCAAGAGTCTGAGGACGGGCGTTAGATAACTGCAACTATGGTACGAACACTGCATTTGGCTAATAGCTCATCAAAATAAGTTGCTTTTGTTTCATTCGTAGTCTGCGTATAAAAGTCCTACTCCTAAAGAACAAACTATCGCTCCTGGAAAGTGTGTGACATTGCAGTTGATACCACCTGGAACCACCAGATGAATTCAACCTCCACATGTTTGTCTTTTATGTGCGTATAAAACATATTATTGCACTATCTGCATCAACGCCTTAAAGGACAGCCAGTTTCACGATAAGCTCCACGACAGGCTGTTTCGCATTCGGTTGCACGCAATCACTTTCCATCAGTTCTCGTCACCCTGTTACCCCAATGTGATTTCTGTAGGCATTCTTCAAGAGTGGATGCCTTGCACGCTTCGTAGCTGCCAAGGAGCTCGTCTTTGATCTCGATGGTGCGAACCTTTGTGATCATTGAGACGCGCCATTTTTATTCGGTTTCCATGGTGCAAGTTAATGGTTTGTTTCTAACATTTCTTGGATGTCGACGATGTCCATTTTGTGAGGTGTAATACATGCACCCCATAGAAGGTTGATCTCTGCGCATCCCAGACTCTCGTTTTCTGTGGACATGGTGCGTCATCACCAGTTAATATTTTTCTGGTCATAATTTTCACTTTCGAATAAGCCTTACTAAAGACTGTTCCTGCGACGTCGCACTTAACAGTTTCCTTGTAAGTCATCTAACAGAGAAGTTTAAGAAGCGTGGGGAATCTATTGGACATAAGAATGATTCTTTAGCATTATCAGTCGTTGGAAAAACACAAATTATGCAACATCTTAGCTTTCAGGCAAAATGCAGAAAAACAGAACGGCGATATAAGACAAACTCGCTATGTTCTTTCCAAGAAAAAGTTCTGCAGTGAGTCTGAACTTGCGCTACGGGTACATGATGAAACAGTACAATCTAACAGTCCTAGAATACTTAGGGAACGGGTAAATTTCACTTCCGCGTCAGCTGCGGACGTGAAAGAGCACGTGAACAATTCTGCTGTCTTTTAGATGCACCCAGTGGTATACAGGAGAATTTATTGGACTGTACGTTACATGTGTGTCAGGACGAAGATAATGCAGAACTAGCAGAGACAGTTTTTGTGTCTCTGTTAGCAGATGAAACATCTGATGTAGCTTCTAAATTTCAGTTACTGGTAGTATTTCGTTTTCTGTTATCTGCTGAAGAGCCGGTTGAAAGATTTTGCATGTTTTCAAATCAATCGCTTATCAGTGCTACCTCCTTGGCTGATTCAATTAAAGATGTACTCGCCCATGTTGTCAAAGAAACGAAAGAAAACGTAATATCTCAAATTTATGATGGCGCCAGCGTCATGCGTGACCATCATACAGAAATCCAATCAACTGTAATATAAGGGCATAATTTCGTGTATTACGTACATTGTTATGAACACTCACTCAACTTAATTTTTGCCCAAGCGACAAGTCGAAACAAAAAAATGAAACCGTTTTTCGGAACTACTGCGGAGGTAGCAATACTTTTCTGTCATTCACCTCGAAAAGTGGCTGTTCCAGATGCAGTTGTGAAACAAAGAATCCCACACGGATCAGCCATTACATGGAACTTTAAATCGTGAAAAGTGCTCACAGTTAATGAGAACAGAGAGGGCACTCCAGAATGTCTTAAACACATTGAAGATACCAGCATCCAGACAACAAATGTAAATCAAACATGTCGTCTAAGGATAAAACTGTATCACACAAAATTTTCCTTTCGGTTAGGGATATCTTATAAAAATAACTAGCTGACAAACCCAGCAATGTACAGGTGTTCATTTGGCAATTTTCTATGAGAAATGAAAACAAAAATTGAACTGTGTTTTTCTGTAATATCGAAAATATTTCATTTATATGTATTCGTGCAAACACTTTTAAAATTACGAAACAGTCGCACAAAGAAATATGCATAATTTACAGAAGTGTAAGCACAGCTTATTCTCATGTCTAGACCGCTATTCTGTAAACGTCTGCATAGACTCTCCACAGCCCTACAGGTGGCTAATGTTGTCGCCTACAGCCGTTTGCGCTTCGCAGCTGAAAGATGTTGAAAGCTCTGCCAGGTATCGGGGATTTCTTTTAAGTGGACTCGACTCTGTGTGTGTCTCAGCTCTAACGAATAAATGTATTAAAAATTCATACATGAGGCGGCATTTCTTCACACAGCTCATCACTCATGACGCCACATCTCCTGGTCCTTGCGTCATGCAATGACACGACTTTGCAGGTACATTCCCTGTACTGTGTGCAGAATGTGCTGCGAACAGAGGTGGTAGGGAAGAAGCAGTAAATTTAGACGTCATGCACTATGAGGCAATTTGTCGTGCATCTCACTGTTTATGACGTTATGTGTCCTGAACTATGATAGATGAGTAGTTATTACCCCCACAGCAATTCATTGCTGGCAGTAAGGGATGTGTGTAGCAAGTTTGGTTGAAATCGGTTCACGAGGGGATGTGGAACATGTGCAAACCACACACACACACACACACACACACACACACACACACACACACACACACACACACACATACATACATTTATACATACATATATCCATTTTTACAATATGTATGTATGCCCTACGTGAACATCTAGTACAGCCAATTTCAAAAATATACCACTGGTCGCGTCTCAATAAAGCAATCTGCAGCATCATTCCGAAACGAAATTTTTAAAATTAGAGACAATGTTAATGATATCACAGAAGAAACAGAGGTTTGAATTCTGCAGCCACTTGTTGCCCTCTAATTTACTCAAACACCGCTTCTTTCTTTTATTGAAAAATTAGTGTCCTGAAAATGTTCTATCTGCTGTTACGCAGTCCTATCAATTTTTTAAGTAAAGCTGAGTTAAAAACAGAGCTACAGATCATTTATTCTCGAAATAGGTTTCAAGAAAAAAAAAACGCAGGAGTCCTTATAAAGTTTGTCATTGAAAATAATCTGCAAGAACCTTTTGGCGACGTCAGGAATCTGCTGAAATCAGCGGCTGCTGTCCAGTGAGAAGCTGTGAAGCAGAGACGTGTTTCCGCACGTTGTCGCGGATCAAACAGTTTCTTAGAAGTACCAGAGATGAAGATAGGCTGTCTCATCTTGCCATGCTATATATTGCAAAGAAAACGATTCACAGGTTTCCAAATTTCAACGACAGAGTCATAGATCCATCACGAAAAAGGAAAGGAGGATGGTCTTTTTCTATACGTCTACAGGCGATTCATCCCTACGAACGTTTTCAGGCTCATTGTAAGGTAATTTTAGAACTACAAAAATATTATACTTAATTTAGGAAATTAAACTGTTCGGAAAGGTAAGTTGCACAGTGCAGTGAAGGAAGTGAACACCGTCCCAGCCACTTCAGGCATCAGCCACCGATGTCTGTGCTGTACCGCTAAGGACACGTCCTCTGCACCGCGATGACACAACGGCGAATGTTAATTTCTGAAGCGCAGAATGCAGCCCACCATTTTCTCTTATCACTCGGAACTTTCCACTCCTCATTGTGCTTACCAACGTCGAAATTTTGTACTTAGTTTGTATTTCATTCTCTTTCTTATCGATCGATGTATCGCTGTACGTTAAGTAGTTAAGAGCCGTTTGACATCACTATATTCATTATGAATTGTTTTTTTTTTTATTGTAATATCAGTGTCCACGATTATGTAGAATACAGAACTACGGAAAATACGTAAAGGGTGCTGTTATGACGAGGTACGTCAGAAATTATGCAAGAAGGTGCTTTGGTTTTAAAGAATCTACTCGTTGTATTTCGCAACATCTTACTTCTATCTATTCTCACACATATGAAAAACGTTTTGGGCTCAATTCGCAAATATAGATGCTTAATTTACCGTCTTTCCAAATCGTACATTATGATATTTTTCACATGCAAAAGGTTGTTACAAAGTACATTGACCGAAAAGGGTGAGAATGAAGTGCAGTTTGTCCCCAATGCAGTCCTTCACAGTCAGGGAGAAAACGTATAACCTTTGATAAGAGCATATGTAAGCCAAGGCGCCTGCGCGTGAGTGAAAACAGCACTGTGCATAACGTCCTGTCAGTCTGTACTGCACGAAGAAGCACTTACCTTTATGCGCACAGTAGCCCCATTGTATCATATATTCATCGTGACGGAGTTCAAAGATTCTGTCATAATCGTTGTTGAGGTGCCAGCAGACGCAATCCAGCACCGAGTAGGTCCCGTTTGCTGCAAGCAGAGCTGCCACTGTGGCAATTACGCCCGCCGGCTGCATTGTCCGCTGTCGACACTGGGGAGCAAACAGAAGCAGTGCGCGTCGCAGGGAGCGCGCGCTCAATATGACGGCGAGCGCAGCGGAAGTCTGCCGCAGGACGGCCAAACCACGGGAAGCGTGACGCCTCTCATCCGGATGACCGCCGTGTTCCTGTTTGCCTGGTGGGAGTTCACGAAAGTCGTCGAGTAAAACAAAAGTGGTATCTGCCCTTCCTCATGAAAGGCGTTCTGCTGTTCCTAATCTATAAAAACGATTTAGGAGGCAATCTGAGCAGCCATTGTTTGCAGATGATGCTCTCTTTTACCATCTAGTAAAGTCATCAGAAGGTCAAAGCAATAGCAAAATGATTTAGAGAATTTATAGGTGCGGTACACAAAGAGGCAGCTGAACATTAATTTTTTTTAAATTAAATTTGTGGTAAGAGCTTATGCGATCAAACTGCTGATGTCATCGGTCCCTAAGTTTACAAACTACTTAACCCAACTTAAACTAACTTATGATAAGGACAACACACACACCAATGCCCGAGGGAGGGCTCGAACCTCCGACAGGGGGAGCCGCGCGAACCGTGACAAGATGCCACTGACCGTGCAGCAACCCCGCGCGGCAGTGGCAGCTGATTCTAAACAATGAAAAGTCTTGTGTCACCCACATACGAACTAGAAGGACTCCGTTATATTTCTTTTGCTCGATGAGTCACACAAATTCAAAGGGAGCCATTTCAGCTAATGCCAAGGGATTAGAATTAGGGCCAACTTAAATAGGAACGATCAAGCAGAAAATCTTGAGTGCAAGACGAGCCAAAGTCTGTGTTTTGTTTGCAGGACACCTAGAGAAGATGCAACAAGTCCACTAAAGAGACTGTCAGCTAGGGGTGCTAGAAGCACGCTCCGTCACACACCACTTGCTGGCGTGCTGAGCATTGTTGTAGATATACATGAACATCTCCCTATACTCGCAATAAGTCACAATATGGTGCATGGCGGAAGCTGCCTTCCACCACTACTAGTCATTTCCTCTCCTGTTACGCTCTTAAATACGGCAAGCGAAAAACGACTGTATATTTGCCCCCACGGACACCCTAATTTCTCTGTATTAGTGCTTCTTGCGCCAAATGGACGTTGATGCCCGTGAAATCATTCTGCAGTCAGCTACGAATATCGGTTCTCTAAATTTTTTCTGCAGTGTTCCTCGAAAATAACATTGTCTTCCTTACAGGGGTCCCTATTTGGGTGCACAAACCATCTCTACAACATGTGAGTGTTGTTCGAATCTACAGGTAACAAATCTAGCTGCACACCTATCAATTGCTTCGATGTCTTTTTTAATAGGACCTGGTGCGGATCCAAAACACTCAAACAGCACTCAAGAATGGGTTGTACTATTGTCCTATATTCTGTCTTCTACAGATTAACCCTACGTTCCTAAAATTCTCCCACTCGAAGTCGTGCATTCACCTTCTGTGCTCCATTCTTAAATGCTCATTCCATTTCATATCGCTTTGCAACCTTACACAGAGATATTTCATCGATGTGACTGCTAATGTTGTATTCCAGTATTTCTACGTTTAGATCCAACTACCATTCATCTCACCATCTAGAAATTTTGTGTAAGTCAACTTGTACCGTCCCACAGTCACTCAAGAATTACATCTCCCCGTACACCACAGCATCATCAGTTCATCCTGTCTGTCAGATTATGTTCTGCAGCACGCCAAGCTGTCTCGAGTGCAATGTAAGAGGTTCTGTTATCAAGAAATTTTTCTACCACTCACAATTCTAGAAACCTATTGTATACGCTCGTCCATTCGTTAACAGACTGTACTGAGGCACCTTAGCACTTAATCACTGTGGACTGCGAGCCAAATCGCTGCCTCAGGATCTGTCAGTACTTTTCTTCCGGTGTCGTATTACAGCAGACGTGCGCTCACCCTTCCCTCCCCACCCCAATCCCCATCCATTCCCCTCCGCCACACTGCTCTCGCCCCATTAAGGATCGTTTCAGGTCTGTATACAGTAGTGAAAAGAACGTTGCGAAGTGCTATCATCAGGGATGGGCCAAAAACAAAATATATTCGATTATACCTATGTCTTTTTTCAGCAGGGTAACAAACTCCAGCTGAAATGTATCAGCAGGCCACAGACTACCTTCCAGATTTATCAGACCTTCTATTCAAAATGGTTCAAATGGCTCTGGGTACTATGGGACTTAACATCTGAGGTCATCAATCCCCTAGAACTTAAAATCACTGAAACCTAACTAACCTAAGGAGATCACACACATCCATGCCCGAGGCAGGATTCGAACCTGCGACCATAGCGGTCGCGCGATTCCAGACTGAATCAATTATTCAAAAACAGTCTTAATCGCATTTATTATTATTATATCACCAACCGGTTTCAAGCCGACGTAGTGGTCATCTTCTGGGCGTCTACACCGTGAAATTATAGATGTCCGTCAGAAAGACTCCATTATACAACTGAAATTACGTAAATTTTAAACATGTTACCCATTGGTCGACTGCTGGTGGTGTCACTCCTGTCTACATAACTGAGGAAACTATGCGAGACTAACCCTTCGTATGGGCTTAAATAGCGTGCTGAGGTCACGTGAATAGATGGTAACACCCCCAGCGGCGATCAACGGCAATAAATACAGTTTATTATATATAAATACTAGTCACCTTGGTTTAACATAAATTTAAGTGACAGTAAATAACAGAAAACGGAACCATTGCATTTAAAAAGAGTTACAATTATACTGTTAATCATAAAATAATAACATATGTTCAGTAGTCAACTCGTGAAATTCGTAAAAGTATATTACATTATGTGCCATAATATAAAGTAAAACAATTTGTGACACACAAAAACTGGTGTCGTCTTGTATTATAATATATCTATTCGTAGATGTGCGTAGAAAACATTTGAGTCAATTACTAAAACGGCCAATACGGATGGACTACGGAGCCCTCTACTCCTTGTGGTGAGGACGCCGTTGCCATGGATTACAAAGCGTATATCAGGCGCCCTCTAGTCTGTGCAGCGAGGACGCCGTCGTCATGGTAGCAGCGGGTGTGCATATATGGTGTTATCTTCGCCCTGGTCACGGCGTCCGTTGCCGTGGTAGAGGTATGTCATGGCTCTTCATTCACAGAGAAGTTGTCACCTATTTGAGATTATGGAAATATCGACAATCAAGGGTAACCTAAGAAATCTAAAGATAGGATAAAAGTTTATGGCACGTTTGTAGTACCCATCAAAGGAATTAAATTATTGAAATAATAAAAGGAAAAGTAGCATCATTGTGTACAAATACTGTTTTCGAATAGCTCGAAATTTTTTTTATCGTGGCTCTATTTTTTGTTTCAGCATCGCTGCCGGATTCCGTTTATTATGTATAAAAATTTCCAAACTCTCTAGAATATCCTTCATTGGACCTTTTCGAGTTACATGCAGTATCTTCAGATTATCCCTTATATTGATTTCTGCATGTTTTTCCATATCTAAATGCTGTCCAAAGAGTGATTTATTACGTGCTGTTCCAGTAGTATGTTCTTTAAATCTGGTATTAAAACTTCTCTCTGTTTGCCCGATGTAAATTTTGCTACAGTCTTTACAAGTCAATTTATAAATTCCTGATTTAGGAAGCATCTTGTTTTTAACATCTCCTATACTATGCCTAAGACTATTAGCTAGAACCGCTCGGCCACAGCGGCCGGCAGTCTTGCTATTATTATACTCAGACATCAGAGGTTCCTCAACTCACCAAGTCTCAGTTAAGTTGTAGAAGTGTATCGCTTTTCACCAACACATATAAACCCGTGAATGTAGATCCAGAACCCGGCAGTGACTTTGGGATGGCTGTAGAAGTAGAAAACTTTCGAAGTGTTTTTGGCACGAAAGGACTATCTGTGTAGCATGAGGGAGTATTCAAAGAAGTAGTTGACAACAGAGTGTGGTGCATTTAAATCACCAACCGACATTGAAATGTATGGGAGGAGAGTTTCAATAGTGGATATATAATAGGAAACTATGATTGAATTAACTTCAGGGGATATGCGAATTTAAATAAAACATTTAGGTGTGGGGAATTTGGGTGCTATATAATACGTGTTAGCGACTGCTACAGACGGGCTAACATGCTGGTATCTCAATGTATGAGGAGCAGGTTATAACTTCATGTACTCTCCCTGTGCCAGGAGAGCAGAATTTAGGAATGGTATATCTACTCATATATGTGCTACTTTCTGGACTGAACACTGTACAAACTGAATTTAACGCTAATATAAAGCAATTTCCCGGAAAACAATGCTCAACACAACGAGTATAGAATGTATAAATGTAAATAAAGGAAATACAAAATAAATTGTTCTCTCTGTCCCACCGCATCCCAGTCCGCACCATTGTACTGCACATAAACGTGCCATGAGCCAGCGCTTACTCGGAAGTCTCCAGCACTGGGCGCGAGACGCCTCTGTGGGGCAGCGGCGCACGTGTCGGCCGGGCAGTGCTGTGGCGAGCTGCCGCCGCGGGCCCCACGTGGCCACTGGCTGGGTGGGGAGCCACCAGCCCTCCTCCAGAGGAGACCTGCAGAGGCGGGGCCGCAGCCAGCAGCCAGCAGCCAGCTCCCCACCCAGCCAGCCAGCCACGGCCTCCACAGCAGTGCTGGCGCCGCAGCTGGTGAGGGCAGCCAGAGGGGTGGCACGCCACAGCGTGTGGCCCGCAGCAGTCAGCACTTTAATGTTAATGCTGAATTACATACAGTTAGTCTAACTCAGGGGTAATGTTTTGCGAAGCTGCTGTGACTGTACATAATTTTTTTAGTTCCTATTGTTTTACCTTGAAGTTTACTTTGTGCTGATATGTAAGGTGTCTATTTTTGAAGAAAAGACATGTGTAATGCAGCACACTGTAAATAACTAGCCACATCTTACAATATTGATTTAAGGAAATCATCCTTTTTCATCATTTACATCTGGCTAGTCATTTGTAGTGATTAGGTTCTTTTCTATGAAATAACAATGATATTGTTAAGAATCTTTTTTTGTAAAAAAAATGATCGGTGTGTATTTTTTAATATATTCATTTTCTATACCATTTAAGCCAGCCGGACTGGCCGAGCGGTTCTGGCACTTCAGTCTGAAACCGCGCGACCGGTATGGTTGCTGGTTCGAGTCCTGTCTCGGGCATGGATGTGTGTGATGTCCTTAGGTTTGTTAGGTTTAGGTAGTTCTAAGTTCTAGGGGACTGACGTCCTTAGATGTTAAGTCCCATAGTGCTCAGAGCGATTTGAACCATTTATACCATTTAATCACATATATAATTTCACATTTAATTCCATATACATTTTTAAATTAATAAACTATCTGCTTTTTCCGTTTAATTATGTGCCATATTTGCATTTAATTCCATGTACAAATTAAAAACTAATAATAAGCACTCTGTTTTCCCAGTCAACCACTTTTTCGTCTCTAATTTGTTTTTGCCTGTACATAATATGCGTAGGTGAAAAAAAACCACACATATACACGTGCACACATGTAGGCACTGAAGAGTAAAAGAAATTGGTTCATGTGGCACAGACTTGACTAATGTCTGAAGTAGTGGTGGAGGGAGCTGACACCTTCAATCCTGCAGGTCTGTCCGTAAATCCGTAAGACAACGAGAGGGTGGACATCTCTACTGTACAGCACCTTGCAAGGCATCCAAGATATGCTCAATAAATGCTCACGTCTGGGGAGTTTGGTGGCTAGCGGAAGTTTTTAAATTCAGAAGAAAGTTCCTGGAGTTACACTGTAATAATTATGGACATGTGGGTTGCCGCATTGCCCCGCTGGAATTGCCCGAATCAGTCGGACTTTACAATGGACATGAATGGATGCAGATGATGAAACAGGATGCTTATGTACGTGTCACCTATCAGAATTGTATATAGACATATCAGGAGTCCCATGTCACTGCAACTGAAAACGCTTCACACCATTCCTGAGCCTCCAGCCCCTCGTACGGTCGGTCCCCTGCGGACACGTATTCATGAGGTTGTCTCCATACTCTTAAATAGTCTTGTTTGAGGCACAGGTCAATGTCCTAATAGATTATCAGAAGAAATTACATAGCTTTTGGCGCCAGAGGTAACCCCATGTTAGTCTCGTTTGTAATCTGTGTCTAGAAATAGGCCATGGAAAATCGCGGAAGTAGTTACAATGAAGAAAGCCCGATAGATCTAGTTGGTTGCTGGCTGTTCTGTAAAAAGAATCTGAAAAGTTGCGTGGCGCCAGAAGTCGCCTCTCCGGCTTCTGAGCGGTACAAACTACTGGCAGCTCGCTTTCCGTGCAGGGAAGGCCACTAAGAATGCCACAAGTGCAGTACAACAACTTGTCTGTGCAGCCGCGTGAAAACACGTAGTGGGCGGCAAAGTGGGTGCCTCGGAGGCTGACGGCAGCTGACGGTGGCGGCCGGCGCTGTCCTCTCAGGCAGTGGGGGCTGAGCGCTCACTGCCGAGGTAGCCGCCACGGCTGCGGCATCGTGCTAAGCGTCCTGGAAAACCGACGCGAGTTAACCGAGCTATCAGTGACTCCAGCAAAGGCTGCATTTTCTTTCTTTTCCGAGCCTGCATTTGCACAGCCAGGGTCCGCCGTCTGATAACTTTCTGCGGCAGCGCTGCCCGTGCACTGCCGCGTGGAGGTCTTTTGTCATTTTTTGTATAACATACAGCTGTAATCACTTCTAGAAATTATAATACATCAATTTTACAAATCGAAAATTATAAAAATTTTATCTTTTGAGAAGAGAGAAAATGCTAAGTAGGAATGATTGGTAGTTGTGGCCTCAACAACGCTGCTGAGGAACGTGGTCTCAGATCGTGTCCTCGAGCACGACCACCCTGGGCACCGCCTCCCATTATTAGTTTACCACATGAGATATTTCACACCTCGAATGTCACGAGGCCAGTCATCCCTCGCATAACTGTTCTAATGTCTAAATGTAGTCCAAGGAAGGACAGAAAAGACGATAGAAAGAAGCACAGAATGTGGCAAGGTATCCAGAATTACTTACTGTGCAAGGTCAGCTTGATGGTATTACTTGCAGTAATTACCATCCACCAGTTTACCCATTGCTCACAAGCCACACTGGAGAACGTAGTTCATGTTCTCCAGTTGGACTGATCACACAGCAATACACAAACTTTGGCACAGCCAACAACTCCCACTTGTTCTACAGGGTGTAAATAAACCAAAGAGTGTGGCTGAGGCTAAGGTTCAAAGATGTTGCATTTGGACGGAGTTTATTTTTGGTCAACAGTAGCATTCTAGAAAACTGCGCACTGATGACGCTAAAAATAAAGTGTCAAAAAGGACTTTGTAGCTTTGGAAATACAGAAATATACTGACATATCTTGCAGAGTCGATTGACGTGTTATTTTGTAGTAAAGAACCTCAAATTTCTTATGAAAGTGTCATTTTGTTTCGATGTGAATACCACTTATGATGTGGGACACATCCCACTGGTACTCAATTTCCTCTTCCCACATTCACTGTGGCAAATCGGGCGAAACTTGTGCAACAGCAGCGTGGATTCGATTTTCGGGTCGGCCAAATTGTTTGCTATGGGAGGAACAAAATGGCACTGAGCACTATGCGACTCAACTGCTGAGGTCAGTAGTATGTGGGAGGAACATACACGCCATCTTTAATGAAACCGCCGAACAGTTAATGCAGAGTTTGTTTCATGGAACCAGAATACACAGCGAGCACGCTCCACGCCAGTAGAAGCAGCCATCTTAACTGTGCACAACGCTGGTGTTCCTGCTGGTGGAATGGGCTACTGATGGGCTGAGGTACAAGGAGGTTGTTTGCTGCAGAATCGTACATGTACCGGCTCTATAAGTTATCTCAATACATTTCTATATCATTCTAAAGTTGCAAATTCCTTTTTGACTCGCCATGTACATCTCTATTTGGATTACATTCATTATAACAAAAGTGGCATCTACTGTATTACCTGGGACAGAGAGAGTCTTTTATAAGACTAACTTTAAATGGCGAAGTCTTCTGATACGAAAACTTTATTTGCTGAAATTGCAATTGTACAGTGATGACTAGTTTCGGCAAATTTGAACTGCCATTTTCTAAATATTCTTCCTTAATACAAATTGACTAAAACTAGACGTCAGAGCTTGTAACCCCTCACCCGCTATGAGTTGCAAACCATTGTCGCCACATCAGTAGTAGAGCTAGAACAAGCCTCCAAGGGATCCACGGACATTTCTGTGTGAAGTTATCTATTTTAATTACAAGTTACTTGTCATTTAATGTGTGTGGCGAGTGTGGACTAGAGGTGGAAGATGGACGCTGATGATCTCACAGTATAGGATTATTGTCTGCAAATGTTGCCGCTCGTGGCTGCTAATACACTGTCAGAAAAAAATTAGGTGCTTTTGGAGGTTAATAGGTGACTCAAGATTTATTGTTGCAACACTGCATATGGAGTACATCAAGTGGTAACACATACAGACGAATAGCACACACGGTTCCACGAACCAGGCATCGACCCAACCTGAGACATCCATACTAGCACGTGGCGTAGCCACCACGGGCGGCTACACAGGCGCTGACTCTGTGATCCAGTGGGTCGTACAGGTGGCGAATACAGCCCTGGGATACGCGATGTCACGTCGTTGTGTAACAGTCCTCGCTTGACACGTCGCACCTGTCACTTGTCGTCCCATCATATCCCGCACCTGCTCGACTGCAGAGGAGTACAGAGATCTTGCCAGCCAGGGAAGTTGCCACACGTCTTGCAGGGCCATTGAGTATGATTAGCAGTATGTGGACGAGCATTATGCTCTTGGAACAACTCACCATCTTTCTGTTACAAGAAAAGCTGAAGAGCAGGTTTAACAACATTCTGCATGTCCTCTCCAGGAACGGCACAGATGAACAGTAAGGACAGTGTGTTTCGGAAGAGTACACTCTTTGAGGTAGCACTCACCAGCTGTCCTTCGTATGCACAAACGACCGTCACTTGGATGCAGGCAGTATCTGCTGCCGTCGCTGAAGACCAGGGCGCGCCATTCCTTCTTCCAGGTGAAAGAAGCCCTGGCGGCACCAGTCGAGCTCTCCACGTCGATGTTGTGGTGTGTGTGTGTGTGTGTGTGTGTGTGTGTGTGTGTGTGTGGGTGTGTGTGTGTGGGAGGGGGGGAGGGGAGAGGAGGTAGAAGTGTGGGTGCCCACAGTCTCACTGCTAATAGGTGGTTCGCAGCAGTTTGTGTTGAGGAGTCTGGTCTCACGAGCTCTGTTACCTGTGCTGTGGTAGCTGTACGCCCTGTCGCCGCTGCCCCTGGAATAAGACGATTCTGGCGGGCGTCAGGGCTGCGTGGACGTGCAGGAGCTCGTCTGCGAGTGCGAGAGTGATCACGTGACCACTGACAGCATCACAGAGTGGCGCAGCACGTGCAGCTTATGAAGCTGATCTGTGGAAGTACGACAATTTGAGCTCTTCCAGATGTAGGAATATATGAAATGGTTATGAATATGATGAGGGATAAATTGAGTTTTGTGAAAAGAATACAAGATTTTTGGTTGGTTGATATTACGAAACATCCTGGTCTGGTAAGAAAGCAAGAGATTGTCAACAGACAGTCAGGCAGAAATTATCTAGCTGACTAGTTAGATTCATGGCTGACTCTAGAGGAAACATTTGGACTCCATAACGAAAATATCTGACCCTGATTTGTCGTATGAACATTGTAATCAAAATATTGGTTTTGATTACTTGAAGAGCATTAGTTTGACTTTTCCGTCTTTCATAGGTACTGAATTCGGTGTTCAGTAACTTTCATCAAGTGAACAGCGTCGATACAATATTGCAAAGTTTAAAAGACGCGGTGGAACGGCATTTAAGTCTGACTGATACTACGTTCCAGAAGGAAAGAAATGATAGCCAGATATTTAGGGGGTTTATAGGTGAATGCAGTATTACTTTCACCTCACATCCCTACTGTATTAGTGAAGGAGCTGAGCTGTCCCACTGCCAGCTGCTGCGGTCTCCCAGTGGCAGAGCGGTCGGCGCCGGGCCGTCGCTCCGCCCCCGCATGGCGGCAGCAGAGGCCGGCGCTGCAGCTGGTGAGGCGCTGCGGCCGCCCCCGCCTGCCTCAGTCAGCACAGCACTGCAGCCGGAGCAGTCCCACGTCGAACGGCGGCCTCTAGAGCTCTGTACACTGGCGTCAGTGTTGGGTTATTCGCGTGTGCAAACCGGAGTGACGCGAATACCACAGGCGGTGTACGCCGAAATGCTACATCCGCGTTGACGGTTTGTTCACCTGATTGTTCCGTAAACTTGTGTCTCTGATCCTACTGGTGAACGTAATACAGTACTACACTCGCTAGAAGTGTTCTTTGATGGGAACTAATACCTTACAGTAGCACGTTACACAGAATATGCTGGAGTATAGTGAACACTGCTGCTTGTTAAATCACTGACCCTGTATCAGTTGACACAAAGAATAGCAGGTGCGCACTGTGATTTCTTGACAAGCCCAGTGGTTGTAGGCTGTTCAGGTACAGACACGTTTGCTGGATGTACGGTGTGGATGACTGATTTGATCATTTCTGACACAATACAACTTTCACTGCTCCAAGTTATTCGTTCTTTTGAGATTAAAGGTTGTTCTATAATGTGTTGAGCATTTTTTGCTTGTAACACAGCTTCAATATCTTTAATGTTAAATGGTGGACGTCTACTAGTTTATTTTTGACCTTGCCGGTTGCAACCCTCGTCAATGCGATCGCGCGACATGTGTGGGCGACATGTTTACACTGGCGGGTTTTCTGCCAGATGTGAAGACAAACTTCCGTTGTGGAAACTATCAAAAGCATACCGCATTGAAATCCGGCAAAATTTTGACTTTCACTAAAACATCGCCGATCTTCGTGATACTGCCCTTCTTTTAAGTCATTTCTCTCGTTTCTTCTTCAACAGTGGCTGTTTTGTGTGCCAAGGGAGAATAGAGCCGTGTCTCACTAACATGTTTGGTATAAATCTGTCCATTAGTGGGAAGCTTCTAACGCAGGATCGCGATTTCTCGCCTCCAAGTCGTATTTGCGTAAGTGGAGCTTTGCGGATGTGCGCCACGAATACTCCACGCGTTTATCTGTGTGTGGGTGTGGGAAATGCGTCATGTCCACGCTGTGACAACATGCGGTTAGCGGTCAGCGGGCAGCTAACATCCCGTTTGCGGTCTGAGCCGCTCCGTGCTTCCGACAGCCCGGCTATGGCGAGGGAGGCCAGCGAGCGACACGGGGCGAGTCCACACAGTAGGGGGTGCAGCGCACAGACAATACCAAACTCACTGCAGTGGTGACACGTTAGTGCAGGCGACTCTTGCCGGTAGGTCTATAAGCAGTACAGAAAACGAAAAATAAAATTCAGAATTTCCATCGTTGTGCAGGAGCAGTGAGTTTGAAGGTGCTGCACACTTTTGAATCGGCACCTTCCAAACGTTGAATGCGTCGTTCTTGCCATGCCGCCACTGCCTCTCTGCCGTCTAGACCTAAACTATGGCCGGCCGATGTGGCCGACCGGTTCTAGGCGCTTCAGTCTGGAACCGCGCGACTGCTACGGTTGCAGGTTCGAATCCTGCCTCGGGCTTGTATGTGTCTGATGTCCTTAGGTTAGTTAGCTTTAAGTAGTTCTAAGTTCTAAGGGACTGATGACCTCAGATGTTAAGTCCCATAGTGCTCAGAGCCATTTTGAACCCAAATGTATGGCCTGGCGCCCTTTGACTCTTACATGATGCGAGTCTCACCATGGCTTCATGCCAAATACCTACAAAGAATTTAAAATAAATTTCGTCCGTTTTGAATAGCTACACCCATTGGTAACCGCTTCATTAAGTTTTAAAGATATAAATAAGTAATTTATATAAGAATATAAGGAGAAGATAAAATCGATTAATTAGACATATAGATATCAGAGTAGCAAATTTTACCTGTTGATTATCAGTGCAACAGAGAATACAGAGAATCTGTGGTACCCTCATGTCGTTTATGTACGAAGAAAAGTATTCGACAATGTACACTAAATTACTCCAATCCCTTCTCCACCTACACTATTTGGCCTCGCCGCCGTGGGGTGGCGTGCGTGCCTCAGTGATGCACACAGCCGTACTGCAGATCCAACAACGTGGAAGGGGCGTCTATGCAGGAGCCAGACCAACATATGGTTCCCGTAGAGGGGCAGCAGCCTATACAGAACAATGCTGAAGATAAGATGGGTAAATCCAGTTCTTAACGAAAAGTTACATAATCGAATGCATGAAACATATAGAAGGGATCGACTGACAGCAAACGTCTTCAAGTATCAAGGAATCGTTAATCAAGTAATGGAACAAAGTGTGCGGTAGTACAGAAAAAGCAAAGAAGCTAAGCAGTGAATGGTTGGAGCTATCAGGAATTCTTTACGTCATTAGCTACAATTGAAAACATTACTTACAGATATTAGCATCCATAGGTTTAATACTGATTCGCAGGGCAATTTGAGATACATTGCTCATGATATCCACTCCTGTAGATTACGAACGACTGTGCAAAGAGTGTTACTAAAATAACGGTCAAAGTTTACCTTCGAGATAGAGATTTTCTTACGTCAGTCCCATACTCTTCTACCTGTGTTCTTCAGAAGTACAGTGCAATGTTCTTTCGGACATGCATACATATATGCACGCTTGCATGTCCGAAGAAGCACTGCATCGTATTTCTGAACAACACAGGCAGTTCAGCATCGCATTTATCCGCCGATACCGGGCAAGCGACTGTCAGTTAACATGTGCTCCAAATGAAATGGCTCTGAGCAGTATGGGACTTAACTTCTAAGGTCATTAGTCCCCTAGAACGTAGAAAAACCTTAAGGACATCACACACATCCATGCCCGAGGCAGAATTCGAACCTGCGACCGTATCGGTCGCGTGGTTCCAGACTGTAGCGCCTAGAACCGCTCGGCCACACAGGCCGGCGACATGTCTCCGCTGTACGGGAATATACATAACGTATGTAAGAGTGCAGGGGTAGCAGACACGTGGTTGACGACATATGGAAATTAGGGTCTGGTCTTGAAGAAATGCAAGTGACTTTACGCTAATGCGCATGAATTTATGCACCATCTCGCCACGTAAGTCTTCTAATGTCAGTTAAGTAGGTGGTAGAACACTGGCATTTTTTCCTGCGTTTGTTGGTGAGTTAATGTTTTCATTTTTTTTCATTTCTTTCCTTGAGCGACCAGCTCGTACTTCCTCTTCCAATTTCTGCTGAACATGAATGTGGCGTTCCACGTTCGTTCGAAAAACTAAAGGCAGGTACACACTCTCAGATGAGAACAGCAGACAGTAGAGCGCTGTATCATCTGCAGTTCGACAGAAACAAAACACAGCGACAAAGAAAGAAATAAAGAATTATTTACGCATTGCGTGATAATGTAATGACTACTGGAGCGATGGAAATTAATACATTCCACTGGGTGAGAGCAGTAACAGGCGGCAGTGTTCTGTCTATAGCAGTGATACAGACACCAGTTCCTGCCCCTGTGCATACACACACTCACACACACACATAGTCAGAAGGTTAAGAACTGCAAAGATGACAAATTTGTTCTTATTGAGGTAGTGGATCAGTTGCCGAACATAGTTGATGAAGGAGAAGTTCCAAGTGAACCCCACTCTTATTGACAAGAAGATGTACTGGTTATGGAAACATTAGGAGCAGCTGGGTTCAACCATCCTGTCAATTCCCTCCAATGTGTTGACTATCCCACCTCAATCATGTGCAAACAGACACACTTTGACTCTAGCCATTCCAAGACCCACGCCATTGTATAAAACAAACAACCGCTTTTCAAACTCGTAACTACAGCCTTAAGAAACCATCCTATCCAATTTACTAACTTATTAAAATACACAAGACTAACCCTAGTCTGTACACTAACGTGAAAGCTGCACCTAAAGACCATACAATGAAAGTGTACAACAGAAGAATACTTCTGTAGCTACTTACTGATCAAACATGAGAATTGCATCCTTCTACTGTACTCCACAACTTCAAACCTGGGAAGTGACTTGTCTCATTTTCCAGAGCATGGAGTGTCGCTGGTATGTTCTATGACGCCCCCTGTGGACATCAAATGAATGACTACTGTCGATTGCCTAGTGCCGTAAGACGAGGCTCCAACCCACTGCAACTACATTTTCGTGATATTGACAGAGAACAGGCGAGTAGCGAATTACTATAGAATGCATCAGACGTAAATTAACGGTTAAGACGGAGGTGAACGTTGTTGGACACGAATGCATTTTAATGAAAATGAGATCGTCGTTAGCATCAGCCAACATGTGTCTGCACACACACACACACACATAACCTAGGGTTTTGTGAATGTAGTCTCTGCACGTGCCCTAACTGATATACGGATCACTGTCTGTTGCTTTTTCAGCAAAACCGTACTGAACATTCAAGTTTTCGCAGGAAGCGGCGGGTTCCGCTCCCGAAAAATAGGAGGAATGTTTAAAGTTTCAAGTCCTCTAGACGTCGAGACCATTCGAGTAGGGACATGGCCTCTCACTACAGAAGAAAGAGGGCAGTCATCAACAGTACCCGTATTTAAGGGAAGGCCGCACTGTTTTCTGCAGTGGTTTGGCGAAACCACAAAAAACCTAAATCTGGGAAGATGGACCGTGATTTGATCGTTACCTCTCGTAAATACGGCGCCGACTGTACCACGGCTTTTCCTGTACATTTTTGGTTTCTGTTGGCGTTCCCTGTACGGCCACAGCGTGGGGATGTCAGGCACTCCAGCTGTACACATCACGCGGAACACGCACACAAATGCGCACAAAGTAAGTATCTGTCGAATAATGTTCAGAGAAATTTGTTGCCAAAGCATTCGGCTGACGCATTCTATAGACAAGTTGCGTAATTAGTCACTCAGGAATTCTTGTTCCAATGCAACATAGTGTCCAGCGGGATCTGAGTTGGATATGTGATGTCATAAGATATAGATTCTTCTACGATATTTCTGCAGTCGTGGTCCAGGGGTAGTTCCGCATCGAGCGCCGGGTGGGAGGGTCGCCAGTTCACTGCCTCACCACAGTACGCACATACCTGGACAGCTTTCCCTCAGCGTTTTCGTGTCCTCCTGTGTAACACATCGTCTTGGCCAGAAGCTAGCAACAGTTTACTTTGGGCTCTTAGAGTCATGTGACGGGTATACGATGTGAACGCTAGTCCACTCAATACCCTTCGCAGAGTTATAGTAGGATCCATTCAGTGGAGATGGTAGTAAAATACAACATTCCTTCCCATCTACAGTTTTGTGTGTACCGCATTCATACAACATGAGGAAGTAGTGATTTGCTTTTTCATCAGCTAAAGTGGCCACCTCTGATGTAATTGCTAGTGCAGGATATTTGTGTTGAAGTCCTCCTTGGAACAGCGTCGAAATTGACGTTAGTTGATCTCGTTTCTACTGCCCACGAGATTGTTACCACGTCTTGGCCAGGTGCAATGGAGCAACAGACGAAAGCGTATCTACCTGCTCCTGACTTTGATCTTCGTTGCACGGTCGTGAAACTGTTGTTAGCAGACTGGCTGTGTCCGCAGTGCAACACAAGAGATGTCGTATACAGGACAGAGAGCAGTTGGGTACATCTACTCCTCACACAGCGCTCCCTGAAGTGAGTCTGTTGCTTGTTATATACTGTAGTGCTGACTCCTGCTCTACTGGTAGGATCGATGGTGCGGAAAAGGAAGTTGAGATAGTTGGTGTGTGTCTTAGCATCTTCCAGAAACATACAGGCGTGGGGAAGTAGTTGGGATTTCTGGTGTTGCAATGATTAAACAACAGAAAAACTGAGACGCCTCTAAATTTGTCTCTTCCGTTTAAGTCAACCTTTCCTACGACCTCTTACCGACTTTCTCCTGTTACTCCCATTAAGCCGATTGGTGGCCAGGATGTCCTCCCTCTTTATCCAGATATGATGCTTGACTCCTCTCATGTGTGCCGATCAGAATTGCAAGACAGAGCCTCTGGTTCAGATTGTTTTTCAGATATTCTGGCTAATGTTCAAGAACAACCTATGTACCTGACAGCAGTCGCTCTATTACCTCGTAATCGCTATAAGCAACGCATCTTCCTTGAGCGGGTGGCAACTTGTAAAAGGAAGAAAATGGGTCCTGGCCCGAAACTAGCTACCAAGTGAATAAAAAAGTGAAATATCCCACAGTGGCTGGTTTTTCGTTGTACAGATATTTTGTTTCAGCCAGTATGTTGCTAAAAGCTTCCGTGATTTCGAGACAACGTTGATTTAACAGTGCTCGCTCCTAATGACTTATCTAGTGTCATAAACTTAATATTATCCACCAAAGAAAATGAAAAGTAAGAGTTGTATCGAGTGGATGGATGGACACAACCTCATGAATCCATGGACTCTGCATATCAGCAGGGGACTGTTCAAGATGATGGATGCTCTGTAATGGTGTGCGGCATGTGCAGTTGGAGTGATATGGGACCTCTGATACGTCGAGATACGACTCTGAGAGGTGACATGTATGTAAGCATCCTGTCTGGTCACCTGCATCCACTCATGTCCATTGTGCATTCTGACGAACTTGGGAAATTCCAGCAGGAAAATGCGACACTCCACACGTCCACAATTGCTACAGAGTGGATCTAGGAACACTCTTCTCAGTTTAAACACTTCCACTCGCCCCAAACTCCCAGACATGAACATTATTGAGCATATCTGGTATGCCTTCCAACGTGTTGTTCAGAAGAGATCGCCAGCCCCTCGTACTATTACGGATTTATGGACAGCCCTGGACGATTCATGGTGTTATTTCCCCCAGAACTCATTCAGACATTAGTCGTTTTGCGGCGCTTCTGCGAGCTCACGGGGAGACTACACGATATTAGGCCTGTGTACCAGTTTCTTTGGTTCTTCACTGTATAACGTAACCATTCAGAAATTTAATGCGGATGATACAGAAACACACGACGTGTCAATGTACAGCTATGCTGATATTGAACGACAGGAAGAACCTGTACCTGAATGTGTACGCCGACCTACATATGAAGAAACGATCACCATAATAAAATAAGGGAAATCAGAGGTCGCACGGAAATATATAAGCGCTGTTTCTTCCACGCGCTATACTTGATTGGAATAACAGAGAATTGTGAAGGTGGTTCCATGAACCCTCTGACAGGGACCTAAATGGGATTTGCAGAGTATCCATGTAGATGTAGATGTAGATGTAGATGTAGACTTCCGCTGCAGCACCTGAGACCTGATCAAATCGGCATGACAGCGGGTATGGAGCAAAATCAGAAGGAGTGCTAGGACTGAGCATACGCAGAAGTAACAGAGGTGGTTGTGGAATTCAAACCGGAGTGTTTGGCAGAAGGACGAAGTTGTTTTCGTGAAATTCTCAAAAAAATGGTTCAAGTGGCTCGCAGCAGTATGGGACAACATCTGAGGTCATCAGTCCCCTAGACTGAGAAC
Organism: Schistocerca nitens; assembly: GCF_023898315.1. Classification (NCBI taxonomy): domain Eukaryota; kingdom Metazoa; phylum Arthropoda; class Insecta; order Orthoptera; family Acrididae; genus Schistocerca; species Schistocerca nitens. The sequence continues at coordinate 68,496,056 of NC_064624.1, forward strand.
TATTTAAACCTAACTAACGTAAGGACATCACAAACATCCATGCCCGAGGTAGGATTCGAACCAGCGACCGTAGCAGCACAGCGGTTCGGGACTGAAGCGGTTAGAATAGCTCGGCCACAGCGGCTGGCGTGAAATTCGATTAGGTAAATTTACAGAAAAGGAATTCGAGGCAAAATGTGCTACATTTACGTTGAAACTATTGCACGTCTCAAGTAGGAACCTCGAGAACGAAGTAAGAGAGATTAATGTGCGTACAATGGTATCTATTCAGTTACACACACTCGCTAAATATGGCAAAGAAATAGTAGATACATTCGTTAAGGTTGTTACCAAGTACCATTGACCATGCTGTATTATTCATTGATCAATCATCAGTGATTGTTTGCTTAATGGTTCCTCTAAAACATGATACTCAAAAGTGAGGTTGCATGCCATTGCCAGGGGAACTGATGGACATCAGAACAACTTGTGCCACTTATCGCAGATAGCGACGGAAAGGGCGGTGTTCTTGTGGAACACCGTCTCCTACTCACCAAGCAGAAGCAGGACAACACTCTGGACACCTGCAGAGTTCAGTAATTCCTCAGACACAGGAGGATCGTTTCATGTTAAAGTTCCCCAAGCCACGAGACTGAGAGTGTATCTGTTACTTCCGAGGGAAGTGTGGTATGTAATGGAGAGTAGTGAAAGTGTATAAATGTCTTGTCCTGGTGAAAGATCACTCCCAAAAGTAGCACAGTAGTGCAGCTTGGAGGAATCCAGCACAGTTTAGTGTTCCCTCACAGAACAACATGGGTTATTTTAAGTTACAGTTGGCCACAAAGGATATTTAAGAACTGATCCTTTAACCAGTAATACAGGATATGAGGAACATCTGCGCTAGAGCAGCTGTGTGATACAGAAAGCTAGTCAATAAGAGCTGTCCTGCTGAAACAACACATCCCAGTAAAGTCGTCCAAAAGGCAGCAGATCAGGCTTTTTGTATCTAGCAAATTCTGTGTTTCCCGACCAAACACCAGTGGTTATTTTGGCTTATTATTCTGTCCAGCATGAAACGCCAATAAATCAGCATGTCTGCGTCAGGTGAACTGAGGAACACCCTGCAGAGGAGATCCGTGTAACACAATAACTGAGTAGATGGGTGCCGTTCTGAGCAAAGGTTAAATCAGCTGGTTTTGTAGGAAAGGTGTAGGAACAGGTCTGGTGTACACTGCTCTCATCAGGGTGCCGTGAACAGGCTTCAGGGGCTACTTTCGGCCACAACTGAACACGACATGCAACCTGGGTTAGCTCTTAGATGTCACAACCAGGTTGGTTGAACTACTTCAGCACGACTGGAGCTATGGGTGAGGCGCATTGTCGTGCTGGTAGATACCAGTGTTGCAGGGTCCGTGCAGGCTAACGCTTCTTATGTTCTCCACAGTTCAGCGTCTCCTTAACAAACACCAGGCTTCGTTTCACCCTACGTTTCCGCACAGCATGATATATTAATCTGGTCTTGCATGTCTTCATGGTGGGACATAATGTGTATCACGTCAACTGTATCACTGTAACACAGCATGGAAGGTGAGGTAATGCTGATAATGTACGAACGGCAGCAGAGCAGGCTGGATGCTCCTGCTAACTTCTGTTTTACCTCCACAACCACCACATGTAATCTGCTGTAAACTTATAATATTCACTCTCACCTTTAAAGTTATCTTTCACATCAGACTCTATAACGTTTCCACATAAAACATGCCTTATAACTATGCAATTACAATTTTATTTATGTATATACAGGCACTGATTACGTCTGTGGGCTCTGAATAATAATAGAATAGAGACAATTATGATATATTTAGTATTTGTAAAGGATTAAGTAGTGGTTTTGTGAAATAATATCTGTGTCGGCGACTTCTGAAACCGCCACAGAAAAGAATTAATGAAGAAAAACTCAAAGATTTCACGACAATCAGCCATTTTATAAATAATAGTGTAAGAATAATATTGTCGTTGTCGTCTTCTTGGACTCACATGGAGAGGAGGAACCAGTGACGCCATGTTTAAGACATAGGTAGTGTGGTGTCACCGCTAGACACCACACTTGCTAGGTGGTAACTTAAATCGGCCGCGGTCCTGTAGTACATGTCGGACCCGCGTGTCGCCACTGTGTAATCGCAAACCTAGCGCCACCACATGGCAGGTCACAAGACACGGAATAGACCTCGCCCCAGTGGTACGGACGACATTGCTTGCGACCAGAAGTACGACGCCTTCCTCTCATTTGCCGAGAGACAGATAGAATAGCCTTCAGCTTAGTCCATAGCTACTACCTAGCAAGGCGCCATTTGTATCAGTGCTTATAGCTTACTACTATTCAAGAGATGTATTCCAACAAGAGAATAAAAGTTAAGTAACATCTACGTACTTTTCTTCTTATTCATTAATAAGTCTCATGTTCCAGAACTTCAAGCCCGTCTGCGTTAGTTTAGCGTGCACCTAGCTACCTCATTGTGTCTATGCTTTATGAGCTAGACACAACATTATTTGGCGACGAGGATGGGATGCCGCGCCCACGTTGCTTTACTTGATTGTACTTTGCTCTGATTTGCTTGTGTCATGGCTTCGCCACAATCTCCAGATGTACTGTCCGAATTTTTTCGCTTGCAGAATCAGCAGACGCAGGCGTTATTGGAAGCCCTTGGACAGCTCGTCCAGGGTCAACGTGCGCTGCAAAACGATGCGGCGGCCGCCGCTTCTTCGCTACCGCTGCCACAAAACGCTGTTGCACCTCCTTTTCGGCCATACGTGGCGGCCGAAGAGACCTGGCACGAATGGTCTCGCCAGTTCCACTTTCACCTAGCAGCATACAGAATTCAAGGTAAAGAGCGGCAGCCGTTTTTGCTTTCTTGTGTCGGGGTGTCTACCTACCGTGTGATAGTGAAATTGTTTCCCCGACGCGACGTAGCAACTCTGTCCTACGAAGAAATTTTGTCTGCTTTAGATGCCTATTTCAAAGAAACAGTAAATGTAGTTGCAAAAAGGTATACGTTCTTTCGTACAAAACGTACGGCCGGTCAGACTAATAGGGAGTGGGTAGCAACTTTGCAAGGACTTACTAGGGAGTGTGCATTTGAATGTGACTGTGGCCTCCCTTATTCAGACACTATGGTGCGTGATGCAATAGCACAGAACGTTTCTGATGTTCGCATAAGGGAACAGATTTTGAAACTAGTTAATCCCTCCCTTCAACAAGTGATAGACATATTGGATAGGCAAGACACACTTGACTTTGCTCAGGACTCATTTGAAACTTCGCCAGCCGTGTGTCACATTAACCGGCCCGCCGGCCGCGCTGCACGGGACGCTAAGCGGCCCTCGCGCCCATCGCAGCAGCGGCAGCCTACCTTGCAAACACGTGCGCCGCGTAAGCAAGCAACTGCAGTGAAATCATGCCCGCGGTGTGCATCTAGACATTCGCGTGAAAATTGCCCGTCACGCCAAGCTATTTGCTTTTACTGTCAAAAGAAAGGACATGTTCAAAGTGTTTGCCAGAAAAAGCTTCGATCAGACAATCACAATAATTCCAGGCCCTTTGCTTCGCGCCGGACTCGAACCCAGGACAATCAGGCTCGTGGACCTTCACCCATGGACATTCATGCAGTTCATTCCCACCCGTCCAGTGACACTTTAGCTAACAGTGACTGTGTTCGTCCCACCAAAAGTGTGCGTCGACGTCGCCGGAATTCCCTTAAAGTCGCAAGTGCTTCTGTACCTGTATCAGTTCAAATTGCACGTGACAGTCGCTCTTGTCGTCAGCAGGACAATAAACTTTTTGTGGACTTAGACTTTGCAGGCAAAGTGATCCCATTCCAGCTCGATACCGGAGCTGCAGTTTCATTGCTCAATCACGACACATACAAACAACTGGGCAAACCGCCATTGCGTGCCGCGAATGTTAAGTTAACTAGTTACTCAGGACAACAGATCCCTGTGTTAGGACAGTGCAGCCTTATTGCAACATACAAGGGACAAACGAAACTTGTGTCATTTTACGTTCTTCGTTCTTCTGGTGCAGTGAACTTGTTTGGTTTAGATTTGTTTCAATTGTTTAATTTGTCTATAGTAAATCAGGTCCTATCAGTGAATCAGACTGTGCCTTCCGCCAGTGTTTCTAGTCTTTGTGAAGAATTTGCAGACATTTTTGCACCGGGCCTTGGTTGCGCTAAGAACTATGAAGCGCATTTGGAAGACAACGCGCAACCGAAATTTTTCAGAGCGCGCAATGTTCCCCACGCATTGCGTGATGAGGTCGCAAGAACATTACACGATTTAGAATCTCAAGGTGTAATTGAACGAGTGCAGGCTTCTCTCTGGGCCTCACCCTTAGTAATTTTGCCAAAACCTTCCGGAAAACTGAGGCTTTGTGTGGACTTCAAAGCCACTGTGAATCCACAACTAGTGACTGCCGCTTTTCCTTTGCCCCGCCCGGAAGATCTTTTTGACAAACTGTGCCCGGGAAAATATTTTTCAAAGTTGGACCTAGCAGATGCGTACTTGCAAATACCTGTGGACGAAGAATCCCAGCGCGTCTTGGTGGTAAACACGCATCTTGGCTTGTATCGCTTCAAAAGACTGCCATTCGGGTGTGCATCCGCACCTGCTTTGTTTCAGCAATATTTACAAACTCTTTGTGCGTCGGTCCCTACTGCTGCGAACTATCTGGACGATATTGTGATCTCGGGAAAGACAGAAGCCGAACATTTGCAAAATCTCCGAACATTATTTCAGGTCTTGCGTCAAAATGGTCTTCGCTTGAGGAAGGACAAATGTGTGTTTTTTGCTCGGGACTTACCCTACCTGGGGCATGTCATAAATGCCCAAGGTATACATCCGAGTCCAGAGCACCTCCGTGCCATACAGGACTTACCTGCTCCGCAAGATTTGAAACAGCTACAGAGTGTGTTGGGTAAAATAAATTATTATCATAAATTTTTGCGCAATGCTTCTTCCATTTCAGCTCCGCTTCATCGCTTACGCCGTAAAGGTGTTCCGTTCGTCTGGACGACGGAATGCGAACGCGCCTTTCGCCAGTTGAAATCGGCGTTACTTTCAAATACTTGCCTTACGCCATTCGATCCCCGAAAACCCCTTTTGTTGATGGTAGATGCATCGGATTTCGGGATCGGTGCTGTGCTTGCGCACAAGGATGGCTCGCATGATCGCCCTATTGCCTTTGCGTCAAAATTGCTCTCATCTGCGCAAAGAAATTATTCACAAATAGAGAAAGAAGCTTTAGCTCTCGTGTTTGGTGTTACCAAGTTCCATGACTTCTTGTATGGTCGTCACTTTACAATCATCACGGACCACAAACCTTTGACATCGCTTTTTCATCCGAACAAGCCTGTACCTCCACGTACAGCGCAGAAATTCATTCGCTGGTCACTTTTTCTCTCGCAGTACCGCTACGATATCTTGTATCGGTCCACTGCTAAACACGGCAACGCTGATGCGTTGTCCCGTTTGCCTATTGCTGAGGATAAAGCATTCGATTCTTCCGAACTTGCTTGCATGTTCATTGATTCGGAAACCGATGACGTGGTCGAATCGTTTCCGATTGATTTTCGTCGTGTAGCTACTGCCACAGCTGCTGACCCTGTCCTTGCTACTGTTTTGCGTTTTGTTGCTACGCAATGGCCCTTGTCGAAGTCACGGATCGCGGATCCGTTGGTTCGCCGTTTTTTTGCTCACAAGGAGAGACTTTTTGTACGACGTGGTGTTTTGTTGTTGCGTTCCGATAATGATCAATCCCGAGTCGTAGTCCCACGTTCGTTACAGTCCTCTGTCTTAAAGCTTCTTCACCAAGGACATTGGGGTATAGTGCGTACGAAACAACTTGCTCGTCAGCACTGTACTTGGTTCGGAATCGATGCTGCGATTACAAATATGTGCTCCTCTTGCGTGGCGTGTGCCGAACAACAATCCGCACCGCCGCGGAAATTCTTTGCATGGCCGAAAGCCACTTCCCCTTGGCAACGCTTGCACATCGATTTTGCTGGTCCATTCTGGAATGCTCGATGGTTGGTTGTGGTCGATGCTTTCAGTAATTTTCCTTTTGTTGTCCGGATGTCTTCCACGACGTCTTCTGCCACAATCCAAGCCTTGTCTGCTATCTTTTGCATTGAAGGTCTTCCGCAGACTATTGTTTCCGACAATGGCCCACAATTCATGTCCGCAGAATTTCAGTCATTCTGCGAGGCCAATGGTATTCAACATCTGACATCCGCGCCGTTTTCGCCTCAGTCGAACGGTGCCGCTGAACGATTGGTCCGGACTTTCAAGTCACAGATGTTGAAATTGAAAGAGTCGCATTCTCGGGGGGACGCTTTGTTGCTCTTTTTGTCTTCGTATCGCTCTCAGCCCCGCGATGGCCGCTCGCCGGCTGAATTGCTCCATGATCGATCTCATCGCACCCTGATGTCTTTGCTGCATCCGCCGCATCAGGTTCCTGTGCAGCGGCAGACTCCGGTTTTTGCTCCTGGCGACGTTGTCTATTATCGCAACTATCGCGGTTCACAGCGTTGGCTCGCGGGGCGCATTCTTCGCTGCCTCGGCCGCGCGATGTATTTGGTTTTGGGGGCCTCTGGTGAGGTGCGACGGCATCTCAATCAGCTGCGCCTCTGTCGTCGCCTGGGTTCTGCCGCTCCCCGTCTGCTTTCAGCGACGGAGCCGTCTGGTCAGCGCCCTGGGGACCCATCTACTGGCTCGCCTCATCCCCAGGTGTTACCGACGATGCCTTCCATTTTGCCTCATGGCGTCGCGCCGCCGCCGCAGCCGCCGCCGCCGGCGCCGCCCGCAGCGGACGCTTCGCTGCAGCCGCCTGGCGCCTCCCTGGGTCACGCGCCGCCGCTCGCTTCCCGTGCCCAGCCGTCCTCCGCCATGGACCTCTTGCCCGCTCCGGACCAGATGTCGTCGTCGCGCGTCGGCTTCCCCGACGCAATGGAGGTCGACTCTTCGGCCCCTCTTGTCTCATTACGTGCGCATACACCTCATGTTGACGTGCACCCTGGACTAGGTTTGCAGGCGTTTCCTAGCTCCCCTCGGACCGAATGGCCGGGTGCGGGTGGCACAGCCTCGCCTGTTGTTAGGCTCCCCACCTCATCGCATACGTCAACATGGGGTCCTCCCCACGGCGGGCGGAAGCCTTATCTCACGACCGTTCGCCGATTTGCGGGGGAGGAATGTGGTGTCACCGCTAGACACCACACTTGCTAGGTGGTAAATCGGCCGCGGTCCTGTAGTACATGTCGGACCCGCGTGTCGCCACTGTGTAATCGCAAACCTAGCGCCACCACATGGCAGGTCACAAGACACGGAATAGACCTCGCCCCAGTGGTACGGACGACATTGCTTGCGACCAGAAGTACGACGCCTTCCTCTCATTTGCCGAGAGACAGATAGAATAGCCTTCAGCTTAGTCCATAGCTACTACCTAGCAAGGCGCCATTTGTATCAGTGCTTATAGCTTACTACTATTCAAGAGATGTATTCCAACAAGAGAATAAAAGTTAAGTAACATCTACGTACTTTTCTTCTTATTCATTAATAAGTCTCATGTTCCAGAACTTCAAGCCCGTCTGCGTTAGTTTAGCGTGCACCTAGCTACCTCATTGTGTCTATGCTTTATGAGCTAGACACAACAGGTAGCTTTCATTTGTCGAGATTGTAAGCAGGACGCTATTGGGCGCTGATTATTAAGAATGGTGTGTGAACTTGTTATTCGAGCTTTAAATATAGTTGTGTAATGAGAATTCGTATGGTACTGTTAGAAAGCTTGCCTGGTATTTTACACATTTATTTGCGACACTTTCAGCTTTTTAAGTCGTGTCCGCGGTGCAGAGCTGCGACACGGCGGAGCGAGCCGCCGCCGCGGAAGATTCAAATCTGATAATAAGGGCAATCATACGGCAATAAGAGGTCAGGCAAAAAGTGCATTTAAAATTATTTCTCACAGCAGTTCGAGATCGCAGTACAAAGCAGCAGATTTTACGTTGTGTTTCACAGGCGGACGCGGGCTGCTAATATTGTAAACTTTAACAGTGTCAAAGTTAAAATACTTTCATGTTTCAAAAGGAAACCTTGGTAAGCAAAAATTATGCGCTAGTAAAAGTTATAGAAAATTGGTCGAATGACTCTGAGCAGTATGGGACTTAACTTCTGAGGTCATCAGTCCCCTAGAACTTAGAACTACTTAAACCTAACTAACCTAAGGACATCACACACATCCATGCCCAAGGCAGGATTCGAAGCTGCGCTCGGCCCCCACGGCAGGCCAAAAGTTATAGAAAAAACATTTTCTGGTTAATAATGTTAGTCTTATGCTCTAGTGTTAGCCATGGCACTGATGAATAATTAATGTTTACGAAAAATCCACTGCAAGGTTTGAGGTTCTTTAAGCATTACCTACGGTAGCTTCATTATTTTTGATAACAGAAATAATTTCAGAACATTTTTACGATAATTGTAGCAGAGGTGGATACGTTGTGCATTCTACTGAGTTACAGTAACAAAACTGTTCATTTAATAAGAAGCCAGTTCCAGTATAATAATAATTAATCTCATTTGTTCGCAATATACAAGTAACCAAAGTAAACCAGTATACAGAAAAAATAATTGGAGCGCGAAAACTCATGCAATGAATTTTGGCAATAATATCCCACGTACCAGCAAAAGTACTGCAACTAACAAATCTGGGCCTGGGGTAGAGGGAGACACAGTAATACGGTGTGACCTCCAGAACTGGAACCTAGGGGAGGAAATCGACATAAAACTGCGATATCCATCTCTCAGTCACTTGACATGAATTTCCAGCTGTTCCATATCAGTTCATACTCGAGCCGCGAATTAACGTCATTCCATTCCAGTCTGGGCATTATACGTGAAATGAAAACAAACCCTGTAATATGCAGGCAGGGGTAAATAAAAATGGCGAGGACGAATGGATACGATTGGACGTGAATGTGTGCACATAAAAACACCCTGTGACGCATATGCCGTCCACGTGATGCAGACCAGTGCAGAGCGCAGTGCGAGCTGTGTCAGTGCGAGTGGAGCAGTGCAAAGGAGACGACGGTGCTCACAGAAGAGCAGCTGGTGTCCGTTGTGGAAAGTTACGTGACAAAAAGGCATTGGAATGGTGTGGTTACTTGTTTGTCGAGAAGTTTAATGGTCTCAAAGTGCCAGCAAGAAACGCCACGCAACGTTCAGTCCAAAAATGGCATCAGACAGTATCTGTTTTGAACAAGTCAAAAAACATTCCGAAACATGCCCGGACACCATAAAATGTGAATGGAGCTCACCAGAAAATGCTTTAATGTCCTATCAAATCAATCCGACGCCTGTTGCAAAAAACTGAAATGACACGTCGATCATGCTGACGAATATAGCTGGGCCTGCACATGCATCCCTACTGAGTGTCTGTTGTTCGCGCATTAAAACCAGTAGAGTTCCCTTAGTGCCTCCAGTTTTGTGATTGGCTTCTTTATGTCTGACGAAGTCTGGTTTCACCTGAGTGGTTATGTCAACTCACAGAGTCACTGGTTCTGTGCAGCGGAGAACCCATATAATTTCCACAAAACGCAGCTGCATTATCGCAACGATGGGGTTTGGTGTGCAGTGTCTGCACACCACGTTATTGGCCCCATCTGCTTTCATCACAGTCTGACTTCAGGGCGTTACATTGCCAACATTTTGAAATCATTTCTGGCAGCACTAACGGAGGAGGTAAACACCTACAGTTAGTTTCAACAGGATGGACCAGCTGCCCATACAGCCAGCCAAATCTAGGAGTCATGTGTGACAGAGTTTTTAGCGGAGGTCAGTCTGGTCACGACCGTAGCTGGCCAGCCATTTCACCTGATCTGTCACTGTGCAATCTTTTTGTGTGGGGAGCCCTCAAGTCTAGGGTGTGTCGCACCAACCCTCATAGTCTTCGAGGACTGCAGCAGAGCATTTGGGATGAGACTGCATCAATCCCAGCGGTCCAGCTTCGATCCACGTTCAGCAGCTGGCTGACCAGAACCCACAAGTGCCAAGCTGTGGACGGTGGTCACTCGCGACATCTGTTACAGACAGGTCAGTACTGTATTTCCTTCACCCTGCTGTGTTCCTTCGTACCCTGGAACTCTGTCCTCTGGGCCACTTTTATTTGCCCCACCATATAAACTGGCGAGCTATATTGAAGGCTAAATTCATCATCAAGTCTCATCACAACCACATTTATCCTCAGATCATTAGTTTGTAACTCGACAGCATGACATAGATAGCAATTAAGGAGATGCAACATTGATGATGTGCCACGAAAATTGCTCTGGGCCACAAACTCCGTTACAGCATGGAACTAAGTTTCTGATGATGACGTTCTTATGTCGTATGTTCTCGAAATTCCTTCCGTGTTAAATTTGAACAAAAAGTTCAAGTTCACAAGAAATATCTCCATCGTCGTTATCAAAAACAACAGATTACCACTGGGCTACCAGACAAGGGGTCGGTGGCGGCCCCACCGTATACATTGCCGAATGCTGTTTTCTCAAGTTTTGATGTAAATAATTTTGCCAATTACTTTATAGTCTCCTAGAGGTAAGATAATGACCGTCATTCAGGTGAAAGCCAATGCCGTACATTCTGATGTCTACAGCCTCTTACACAGCAGAAAATGTAAGACATGAATCGCATGTCGCATTTTTTATTGAACAAAACATCCACGTCCGTCTTCCGAGAGTTACCTGCTCCTTTCTCTTCATACGTATTAAATATATTTTAGTTTTCTAACATTCTGTACTTTTTTCGAGTGTTTTTCTGTGCTTTGGTAAACAGTTCCATCATACACAGAGCCGAAAACTCGTCACGGCGTAACCAGCGTCTGACAGACATAAGCAGACGTAAAAAGCACCTGCCGTAGAAAACTGCTGTGTCGCTGCACGCCTCACGCGGTTATACACATCTGTGATGTCACGACATCAGCACTTGTGACACGGTTATTGGGAGTTAGTCTGACCCAGCACATCCAGTCTGGAGAGGTCGGCCGTACATTCCTTTCACTACATTAATGCTTTGTAAGTGTCCAGAATTATGAAAGGCAAATTCTACATTTGTTTTTTGCCTCCTCAGCGGTATTGTTTTGCGTGGTTCTCGTATTTGTCGGTCTACTCTGTAGAAGCAGTGGAGATAACTCAGTGCAGTCGCAGAGTGGCGTTGAGGCGGCCTGCGGCAGGGCACACACTTTCCACTCGCCGCTGATTCTGCATAAAGCCTCGATGCAGCTGACATCAGTACCCCATTCCCACCCGCTTCCTTTCTTCCCCCTCCACCTCAATTTACATATAAAAATACATATTCCTCACACACTCTCAGTCGAACAACGACGATTACAATACTGAATTTTTTTTGTTTTAGTCTTCAGTAACAGTTTATTTATTTTGCTACTGGTTACGTTTACTTCCCAAGTAGATGTAACGTGTCAAATACAAAAATCTGACACAGTTACTTCGGAAGGGAGGGTCACGAATGCGTGCCAGAGGATGGCCTGAGGATGGTAGTGTGTAACGAAACTGGTAGCTGGGAGGGAAAATAAACAAACTGTGGCTATAGACTAAAACCAACATTTTCAAAACAAAAATAAGCGCTCATTTTCACCTTCTTGTATCAGTCCACCTCAACATTATTTGACCTCGGTGTGAGGGCGGTTTGGTCGACCTGTTATAAGTAGTCACGTAATCGGTTTGATAGTTTATGCTTAACGGACCTAAAAGCATCGACGTACAGTGAGTTTTCCTTAGTCACCAATGTATTTGTTTACTGTAACAGACATGTCCGAGTCGGCTACACCAGCCTCTCGCGCACTTTGGTCCACCCTCCTACGTACTGCGCACTCGGCTGAGGTTCGGGCGACTTTTTTTTTTTTTGCTTTATTGTGATTTCATTCCCCTGCCCCATATGGGCAGGGGAGGGCTGTCAGCGGCACAATCCGCCGTACTTCAGCCGAGCGACATGACAACTAAAATAAGAAGAAAATTTTACATACATAAGGCGATAAAAAACGGGACTATAAAACAGAGTAAAGGGAGAAAATGGAGGTAAAATTAGACTGACATGGAGACGTTCACAGGGCAGTTAAAAAAGTCACCAGGAAGTTAAAAAACACAGTTGGCGATGCTTAAAACACAGAGAAGGCACTGAATGGACATTCACAGGTTAAAAGTCGGCCACAGTATTAAAAAAACTCGAGAACAACACACTTAAAACCCACTTGTAGCACACACGACGAAGAATAAAACTGCCAGGTGGGACCCGCCGAGGGAAAGGTCAGAGCGGATGGAAAAGGAGGGAGAGCAAGGGGCAGCAGGGGAATCGGCGGGATAAAGAGAATAGGGGTGTCAGCGGGTACATGAAGAGGCCAGGAGATACGTGTGGCAGGAGATGAAGAGGGAAGACAGGGCAGGAGGGAGTGCAGAGACACTGAAAGAGGGCACAAGCGAGGGAGGGAAGTAGGAGGGGGAAGCCGCTCAGGAGGAGGAATGGGAAGGAGAGGGAGTCCTGAGGAGGAGGCAGGAAGATGGGGTTAGATTTGGTAGGAAGGGTAGATGTCAGGGCGAAGCTCATCATCTGGGAGGGGTAGACGGTGGAAGTTGAGATGGAGGGTGTGGAGATGGAGAGAGGGTGGGACACAATGGTAAAGGCATGGCAACTGGTTGGGGGTGGAGAGGAAGGGAGACACCTGGGGGTGAGGGGGATCAAGGCGGCAGACAATACATAGTGTGCGGATGTGTTCAAGGAGAAGGTGGGGGAGAGGGATGAGGTCGTAGAGGATGCTCATGGGGCAGATGTGGAAGGCGAGGCGGAGCGCAAGGCGTTCGAGGATTTGGAGGGCTTTATAGAACTGGGGAGGGGCGGAAATCCAAGCTACACTGGCATAACAGAGAATGGGGCAGATCAAGGATTTGTAGGTGTGAAGGATGGTGGAAGGATGCAGACCCTACGTCCGGCCGGACAGGAGTTTCAGGAGGTGGAGGCGGTTGTGAGGTTTGTTTTGGATGGTAAGGAGATTGGGAGTCCAGGTGAGGTGGCGGTCGATTGTGAGGCCAAGGTATTTGAGGTTAGGTGGATAGGATGGCCATAAATGGTGAGGTAGAAATCATGGAGGCGGAAGGAGCAGGTGGTGCGGCCTATGATCATCGCCTGGATCATAGGGATTGATACAGAGGAACCACTGGTTGCACCAAGTGGTGAATTGGTCAAGGTGGGTTTGGAGAGTATGTTGGGACTATTGAAGGGTAGAATAAAGGGCTAGGAAGGCAGTGTCATCAGCAAACTGGAGAAGATGAACAGGTGGGGAAGGTTTGGGCATATCAGCAGTGTACAGGAGATAGAGAGGGGAAGACAGAACTTTGGGGCACACCGGCAGAGGGATAGAAAGTACTGGAGTTGGAACTGTGGATAGTCACATAGGAGGGACGATGGGAGAGGAAGGAAGCAATGAGATGGATGAAGTTGATGGGGAGAGCATACGTCTGGAGTTTGAAGAGGAGCCGGGGATGCCAGACACGGTCATAGGCGTTCTGGAGATCAAGGGAAACAAAGATATCAGAGAAACGGGCGTTAATTTGGAGGGAAAGAAGATTGGTAAAGTTAAGGACCTGATCGTCGGCGGAGAAGGAAGGCCGGAAGCCACGTTGGGTAAGGGGAAGGAGGTGGTGTTAGTTAAGGTGGCGGTCAATACGGTGAGACAGGATGGCCTCGAAGACCTTACTGAACATGGAGGTGAGGCAGATGGGACGATAGGAAGATGTGTCAGAGGGGGATTTGTTAGGTTTAGGGAACAGCAGGAAGTGGGAAGTCTTCCACAGGTCGTGGTAATATCCAGTGGAGAGGAGGACATTGTAGTAGGTAGCAAGGACAGACAGGAATGATGTGGGGGATCCCCTGAGGTGGCAGTAGATGACGCCATCATGACCAGGGGCGGTGCTGCGTTGGAGCGGAGCACGATTGTGGTGATTGTGCAGTGATGGGAGTGTTGATGTCTGAGGGGTGTAACCGATCCAAGTACTGGAAGCTTGGGGCGAGCGGGGGGACAGAGGTGTCCGTGCGGTCAAGCAAGGTGGGGAAGAGGGAGTAATCAAAATGGGGAACATCAGGAATGGAGAAGACCTCGGATAGGTGGTAAGCAAAATGGTTAGCCTTAGTAAGGTTGTCAGGAAAGGGTCGATCGTCATGGAGTATGGGGTAGTGCCGGGTGGGATGGCTACCAGTAAGGCGGTGGAAGGCTGACCAGTACTTGGAGGAGTTGACAGGGAGGGTGGAGTTGAGGCGTGTGCATGTCTGGCGCCAGTCCCGGCATTTTTTTGTTGTAAGGAGTTTCCAGATGTGTCACTGTAATTGCCAGTGGCGGGTGAGAGTATCCCGGTCATGGGTGCGGAGGAAGGAGCGGTAGAGCTTGCAGGATTCACGCAGAAGAAGGACTGCCTGTGGAGGAAGCATTGGGTGGTGAGAGTGGATGAGTTTGGAAGGGACATGAGCTTCCACAGCGTGAGTTATGGTCTTCTGGAGGAAGGAAGAGGCATGGGTGATGTCATCAGGGTGGTGAAAGGTGAGGGGGTAGCTTTCGACCTGTAAGGCAATGGATTCCTGTTAGTCATCTCAATTGGCTCAGTGGTAGTCATGGACAGGCTTTGGAGGGGCAGCTGTGTGGGTGGCTGCAGGGGTGGGACGGGTAGAGGAGATGGTGAGAAGGAGATGGTCACTACCAATGGGATCGAGGACATAAACAGCGATGCGACCAAGGAGGTTGGGGGAAGCGAGGATAACATCGGGGGTGGAGTTACTTTCAGGATGGGTGTGCTGTGGGAGAGGAACAAGGTCACCATGGAGGGTGGCAAGGAACTGATGCCACCGCCGAAGGGTGGCAGGGTCACAGCTGTGGATGTTGAGGTCAGCGGCGATCACATAGGTGGAGAAGGTATGGTCAACATGGGAAATGAAGTCAAAGGGGAGAGGAGCTGCATGGCAGATATAGATAGTGGCACAGGTAATGGTGAGGGAGGGAAGAAACAGGCTGAGGAGTTCGGATGGGTCATTGAGGACGGGTTGTGGCTGGACAGGGAGATGCTTGAGGTGGCCTATAGCGACCCCACCTTGGGCTAGGGGTAGGGGATTGTCAGTGCAGTGAAGGAAATAGGGGGAGGAGCAGACAACAGGGTGGGGTTGGAGGAAGGTTTCATTAAGGATGAAGGAGTCAACCTGGTGCTGGGAGAGTGTATGCATGAAGAGGTATTTGTTTGCAGGGAGGGAGCAAATGTTGAGACGATACTGCTAATGCACCAGGAGGTAGGAGGTGGGAAGGTTGCGGGAAGGGGAGACAGGGGCCTAAACGAGGGTGTCAAGGCAGGTGAAGGTAAAGTGGGCCTGGTTGTGGGTGGCGCAGGTGTTTAAGTGGAAAACAGAGCGGGCAGCAAGGGAAATCTGCTGGAGTGTGTGGGGGCGCTGGAAGCAGTCGATGTTCTGCAGGACAATGGTGAGGAGCTGGATGATGTCTTCTGCTGTAGGGGGAGGATGGAGGAAACTGTGAGGGTGGATGGTTGAGTAGACATGGCGAACGGGGACAGTGAGTTCAGGGTTGGTGGGAGGGGTTTGGCTTTGCATTTGGAGGAGTAGGTGGGGTGAGGTTCATTGCAGGTGTTGCAGGAAGAGGGGAGGCGAGGTTGGGACACTGTTTAAGGAAGTGGGAGGCTTCACAATGGTGGCAGGTGGGTGGGTTCTTGCAGTTTTGGGTGAGGTGGTCGTTGTACAGGAGACAGCGCTGGCAGCGGTAGGACTGAGGAGGGGAATGGGACAGGTCAACAGGGTGGCAGCGGTTGAAAATCAGGGCTCCCTGCGTAAGGAGGTGGTCGATGCAGGAGGTGAACACGGTAAATATATCCATGATGAAAGTAGTCCAGAGGAGTTGTAAACACGGCGGGCCAAGCGGACTTCCAGGGCAAGGTGGGCGTTCAGTTCTGCCAATACCTCAGCCTCTGTGACCACAGCACTGAGCTTTGTGATGACAACAGTGAGGGTCAGTGGACGACGAGGCGGTTGGGGCTGATGAGGAGAGGAGGATGTAAGGAAGGGGTTGAGGGATGCATGGGGTCCAAAGGTGATGCAGGGAAGACGCCGGAGGAGATCAGTATGGAAAGAGGGAGAGGGAGACTTGATGAGAACAGAGTGTCTGCGAGGGATAAGTTGGGTGATGGGTGCAGTGGGGATGTAATTTTGGATTTCAAGGGTGAGGGTGCGAGCATCCAGGAATTTCGGATCAGGGTTGGCTAGGACGAAGGTAAACAGGGAGGGGGCTGGAGAGGAGGGAGGTGGGGTGGTATCCATGGTGGGGTCATAGGGAGGTGGGGTGGGCAGTGGATTTTTGGAAGATCTTTATGCGGGTGTTGCCTGGGAGGAGGGATGATGGACTGGATGGATAGAGAGGTGGTGGAAGGCAGGGCCCTCCTGTTAGGTAGTAGCAGCAGGCGAGAGGGTAGGGCACTCTGTGGTGGTGACTGTGGCGCGGTGGGTGGTGACTCGGGCAGGGGAAGCAGTGGTAGTTGCAGGGGGGAGAGGGGGAAAGTCGTCTCGGTGGGCGACAGGAGCGGAAGGGTGGCGGGAGCAGGGGTAGGGACAGGGGCAGGGGTAGGATCAGGAGTGACATACAGGTGGGGATACAGTGATGAGGTGGGGATAGATGGGGAGGAGACTGTGAGTAGGGGAGGTGGATGAGACAGGTTAATCCCAGAGGAAGCACTCCATGATGTTACAGTGGGAGCAGGAGAAGGGCAGATGATGGTGGTAGTTGGGGTGTCCATGATTGCAAAAAGTCCCCAAGGGCTACAGGAGACGCCGAAGTACAAAAGGAACTAAAATGGGGGGTTGCGACGAGCACTGGGCGGCGGCGAGCACAGGGTGACGGCGGCAGCGGCGGCGGCGGCGGCAGCAGCAGCGGCAGTAGCAGCGAGCACCGAGAGACGGCGACCCGGCGGCGGCGGCGGCATTGACCGGACGGTGGGTAGCAGTGACAGCGTGCTGACGGGCAACAACATGACAGGCACGGTTGGGGCTCTTCCACGTCGAAAATACACCCTGAGTGTAGCCCAGACTGTGTGAGTCCTCGATCAGGAGGTGTGGGAACCAACCCTCGAATCCGTCCGGACACCTGTGCTCCAGGCTTATAGCACAGCAGCGGTCGCTGATAGGCTGCCGTGTGGGGTGTGGCCAGCACACAGCGCCAAGCTGGCGGCAGCGGTGCCGCCTAGCTGCTGTCGCCCAGGCATGTGCGTTCTGGCGATGCCAGAGTTTGGACCTTTACTTGCTAATTAATACACATGAGGGAATAGTGACACTTGACATGTCGAAGTATGCCATGATTGTGTTTACCATTCGCAATAAACGTAATTTAAATTCTACATGGCTAAATTCGGTTGCTGATACACTCCCTGGACTTACCTAAAAAGATCATCTGACATGTGGCTATTTGCTGGTTTCACATTAGAAACTACAAGGAGGAAGGACACTCCTTAACCTCGCTACCTACCCGCTTTCACAGGTAGTGATTTGTGCACACATGAGTAAGTGTAGCGTATGATTATCTCAGAAGCGCTCATTTATCAGAAATGTTGCTCCAAGGCTTTGATAAAAACAGGAGCCACAATTCAATTTTTTGCAGCTATGGCTTTTAATTTCTGGTAAGTGTTATGAAACATATTGTTAGTGACTGTGAAACTTTCAAATGTATGTGAAATCTTATGGGACTTAACTGCTAAGTTCATCAGTCCCTAAGCTTACACACTACTTCACCTAAATTATCCTAAGGACAAACACACATACACATGCCCGAGGGAGGACTCGAACCTCCGCCGGTACCAGCGATACAGTCCAGCCTTAGACCGCTCGGCTAATCCCACGCGGCTGTGAAACATCCCCTTAGAAAATTATGTATTACTGTGGTGATAAACCTCTTAAGTTATTTGATTTTGAAACAGCTGAGCAAAACTGAACGTACTCACAAGGGAACCTCCCCATCGCATCCCCCTTGATAAACTGAACACAGATCAATTGAGAAAACAGGAAGAAGTTGTGTGGAACTGTGAAAAAATAAGCAAAACCACTGCTTCCCTTTCATGCCCCTCGACTCTTATAACTGACATCTGGTTTCTGTACAAATTGTAAATAGCCATTCGCTCCCTGTATTTTACCACTGCCACCTTCTGAATTTGAAAGAGAATATTCCAGTCAACATTGTCAAAGCTTTCTCTAAGTCTGCAAATGCTAGAAACGTAGTTTTGCCTTTCCTTAATCTATTTTCTAAGATATGTCGTAGGGTCAGTATTGCCTCACGTGTTCCAACATTTCTTCGGAATCCAAACTGATCTTCTCCGAAGTCGGCTTCTACCAGTCTTTCCATTCGTCTGTACAGAATTCGTGTTAGTATTTTGCAGCCGTGGTTTATTGAACTGATATTTCGGTAATCTTTACATCTGTCAACACCTGCTTTCTTTGGGATTGGAATTATTATATTCTTCTTGAAGTTTGAGGGTGTTTTGCCTGTCTCATACATCTTGCTCACTAGATGGTAGAGTTTTGTTAGGCCTGGCTCTCCCAAGGCTGTCAGTAGTTCTAATGGAATGTTGTCTACTCCCAGGGCCCAGTTCTAATGGAATGTTGTCTACTCCCAGGGCCCAGTGCTCTGTCAAACTCTTCACGCAGTATCATATCTCCTATTTCATCTTCATCTACATTCTCTTCCATTTCTATAATATTGTCCTCAAGAACATCGCACTTGCATAGATCCTCTATATACGCCTTCCACCTTTCTGCTTACACTTCTTTGCTTAGAACTGAGTTTCCATCTGCGCTCTTACTATTCATGCAAGTGGTTCTCTTTTCCCCAAAGGTCTCTTTAATTTTCCTGTAGGCAGATTCTATCTTACCCCTAGTGATAAGCGCCTCTACATCCTTACGTTTGTCCTCTAGCCATCCCTGATCAGCCATTTAGCACTTCCTGTCGATCTCATTTTTGAGACGTTTGTATTTCTTTTTGCCTGCTTCATTTACTGCATTTTTATATTTTCTCCTTCCATCAATTAAATTCAATATCTCTTCTGTTACCCAAGGATTTCTAGTAGCCCTCGTCTTTTTACCTACTTTATCCACTGCTACCTTCACTATTTCGTCTGTCACAGCTACCCATTCTTCTTCTACTGTATTTCTTTCCCCCATACTTGTCAAACGTTCCCTAATGCCCTCCCTGAAGCTCTCTACAACCTCTGGTTCTTTCAGCTTATCCAGGTCCCATCTCCTAAATGTCCCACCTTTTCGCAGTTTCTTCAGTTTTAATCTACAGTTCATAACCAATAGATTGTGGTCAGAGTCAATATCTGCCCCTGGAAATGTCTTACAATTTAAAACCTGGTTCTTGAATCTCTGTCTTACCATTATGTAATCTATCTGAGACTTTGCAGTATTTCCAGGCTTCTTCCATGTATACAACCTTCTTTTATGATTCTTGAACCAAGTGTTAGCTATGATTAAATTATGCTCTGTACAAAATTCTACCAGGCGGCTTCCTCTTTCGTTCCTTACTCCCATTCCATGTTCACCTACTACGTTTCCTTCCCTTCCTTTTCCTACTATCGAGTTCCAGTCACCCATGACTATTAAATTTTCTTCTCCCTTCATTATCTGAAAAATTTATTTTATCTCATCATACATTTCATCAAACCTCTTCGTCATCTGCGGAGCTAGTTGGCATATAAACTTGTACTACTGTGGTAGGCGTGGACTTTGTATCTATCTTGGCCACGCTCCGATCCATAGAACGCCAGTTTTCTTTCTCCTGATAACAACATCGTCCTGAGTAACACCACCTGGAGATCCTAATGGGGGTCTATTTTACCTCCGGAATATTTTACCCAACAGGACTCCATCATCATTTAACCATACAGTAGAGCTGCATGCCCTCAGGAAAAATGACAGCTGTAGTTTCCCCTTGCTTTCAGCCGTTCAAAGTACCAGCACAGCAAGGCCATTTTGGTTAGTGTTGCAAGGCCAGATCGGTCAATCATCCAGACTGTCCATTACAATTATCTGGGCTGTTACGCCGTGGTCGGTTGATGAATTCTGTGTGAATTCCCAACGTTTCGTCTCCGACTGCTGGAGGCATCTTCAAGAGGGTCCGTAGCTCGATGGACGGTCCAACACACCCACTGGCTCGCTACTGACTGCCGCTAAATTCCGTGTCCGCGCGCTCCCGCACCGCGGCGTGACGTCACGTGTTTTGAAAACGTCTGTGCAATGGGCTGGTGTCCGTCGCCGTCGATCGCCGTTGCCATCACCCAGTAGTGGACCGGTGGTACACATCTTCTTTAACACCGGCATCCATATACCGTTCAATTTCACGCCCTCCTCCTTTCGATTGAAATTATTAGGGTGTTTAGCGATTTCGATTGCCTCCCTGTAGAGCCTTTCGTAATATCCGCTTATGGCTAACAGCACAACATCGCCTGCAGCGCCTCTCCTGGTCTCGTGACCGTATCGGTGGGACCGCAGATGACTGAAAGACCGTGATCTGGTTAGAAGAGTCCTGATTGAGTCGGTAAGAGCTGATACTAGCGTTAAAGTGTGGCACAGACCCCACTAAGCCCTGGATCCAATTTGTGAACAAGGCACTTCACAAGCTGGTGATGGCTCCATAATAGTGTGGGATGCCTTTAGGTAGAATGGACTAGGTCCTGTGGTCCAACTCAACCGATGATTTACTGGAAATGGTTATGTTTGGCTACCTGGACACCACTTGCAGCCAGTCGTGGACTTCATGTTCCCAAACAACGACATAATTTGTATGGACGACAATGCACCATGCCACCACGTCACAACTGTTCCGATTGGTTTGAAGAACGTTCTGTACAATTACAGAGAATGATCTTGCCACCCATGGTACACATATGGAACATAACAGGGATGTCAGTTAATACACAAAATCCTGCACTGGCAACACTTTTGCAATTATGGAAGGCTGTTAGAGGCAGCATGGCTCAGTATTTCTGGAGGGGACTTCCAATGACTTGTTGAGGCCATGCCACATTAAGTTGCTGTACTACACTGGGCAAAAGGAGGTCCCACACGGTATAATGAGGTATCCCACCTCATTGTGTATCTCGCGTTGGTAGAATGAGGATAAGATGAGAGAGGTTAGTCTGCGTATGGTGGCTTACGGACAGTCATTTTTACGCGAATGGGGTATGGAAGGAAATAAATAGTACAGACACGATTTTCCCTACGCCATGCACTGCCTTACTCAGTAATTATTACGTGTAGATGTAGAGAATGTCGCCCAGCGGAAAGTAAATCAGCTAAACACTTGGTTTCCACCTACCATTAGTAACAGTAATACACTGACGTGACAAGAGTCATGGGGCACCTCCTAATATTGTGCCGGACCTCCTCTTGCCTGGCGTAGTCCGACGAGTCGACGTGGCGGGACTCAACAGGACGCAGGAAGGCCCTGCAGAACTACTGAGCCATGGTGTCTCTGTAACCGCCCGTAACGGTGAAAGTGTTCCCAGCACAGGATTTTGTGCACGAAGTGATTTCGTCCCATAAATGTTGGGCGGGACGCCTGTCGGGCTGTGCGGGTGGCCAAATCATGCGCTCTAACTGTCCAGATTGTTCTTCAAATCCTTAGCGAACAATTGTGTCCTGGTGACATGACGCATTGTTGTTTGGGAAGATAAAGTCCCTGAATAGCTGCAAATGTTCACCAAATACCCGAGCATAACCATCTCTAGCCAACGATTGATTCAGCTGGGCCAGAGGACCCAGTCTGTTCCATGGAAGACAGCCCACACCAAGATGGAGCCACCATTTCTATTGGTGGACGGCCGAAATGCCACTCAGCTGCTCTGTTTCCATGTTTTTCTACATACGCTATTACTTTCAGTTTATAGCCCACATCATATAAATACCTTTTATTTTTTCCATTAAGAAACTATCTGAACACTGGCTGAAAATGATTCACAAGTTCGTGGCACCCTCTATCGGTAATGGTTCAATAGTTCAAATGGCTCTGAGCACTATGGGACTCAACTGCTGTGGTTATCAGTCCCCTAGAACTTAGAACTACTTAAACCTAACTAACCTAAGGACATCACACACATCCATGCCCGAAGCAGGATTCGAACCTGCGACCGTAGCAGTCTCACGGTTCCGGACTGCGCACCTAGAACCGCGAGACCACCACTGCCGGCTCCATCGGTAATTCTGTAGTTCAATATGGTATTACACCTTCCTTAGCCTTGATGACACCTCTCGCAGGCATACGTGCAATCAGGTTCTGGAAAGTTTCTTGGGGAATGGCAGCCCATTCTTCACGGAGTGCTGCACTGAGGAGAGGTATCGATGTTGGTCGGTGAGGCCTGGCACGAAGTCGGGCTCCAAAACATCCCAAAGGTGTTCTATATGAGTTAGGTCAGGAATCTGTGCAGGCCTGTCCGTTACAGAGATGATTTTTTAGTCCAACCACTCCGCCAAAGGCCGTGCATTAATCGTGTTGAAAGATGCGATCACCATCCCCGAATTGCTCTTACACATTGGGAAGCAAGAAGGTGCTTAAAAGATTAATGTAGGCCTGTGCTATGATAGTACCAGGCAAAAGAAGAAGACGTGCAAGCCTCATTCATGAAAAACACGACCGCACCATAACACTACTGCCTCCGAATTTTACTGTTGGCACTACACACGCCGGCCTATGACGTTCACCGGGCATAAGCCATACCCACACCCTGCCATCGGATCGCCACATTCTGTACCGTGATTCGTCACTCCATACAGCGTGTTTCCACTGTTCAATCATCCAATGTTTACTTGTCAGGATTCGTGGCAGAACAGTCTGCTTTTGATTGCAGTAAATCAGCTGGAGCACGTAGTCAAGAGTTGTTTCCCTGATTCTAAAATTTCAGATGCTACTCAACTGCGTTGAACTGAATGTTTCCAGATCGTAAACGATGTGATAGGAGAGAGCCATAACAACGCAGAACGAAGTTCCAAGAAAACTGAGACACACTAAATTCAGTGTTCTCAGTTATGAGTCAACAGACGTAGAATATGTTAAAACCTCTTGTTTCTGGTTTGATATTTTGATAAGGATACAAATAAAACTGAAAGTAATTTTGGAACCTTTGTGATATTTTAAAACATGGTAAATATGATAAGGTGCAACATGTAAAAATCTTTATACCAATATAATGCTTTATTTTCTGAGTACAATGTTTCTCAAAGCAATCTTATAAAATTTACTTCTACTGATTGCAATTATATGATACGATCAAGAAACACTGTTGCTACTCGCTTAACTGAACAATGTCCTGGACTAATTATACTCAAATGCATATTTCACATTTTCCCATATGTGTCAGTGAAGCTGGTAAATGACTTTCCAAACCTAGCTAGGAATATTCATAACAATTTTAAAGCTAGTGTTAAGTGTCACACAGGCTTCCATACAGTATAGACGCACTTGCCTTTTAAAGACATGTTTATCCTTTAGTGGGAAGCCACTGACGCAGGAACGCATATTTGCATAACGAGATCACTGCGGATGTGCGCCAGGAATACTCCAGCTTCTTACGTGCGTGTGTGTGGGAAGAGCAGGCAAGAGTGCTGGCGTCATATCCCAGCTGTGACCGCAGGCGGCTAGCGGTTTGCGGTCAGCTGAAATCCTGTTTGTGCTCCAAACTGAGTCCCGGTTGCGACAGCGCGGCTGTGGGCGTTATAATGCAGGGCGTGGGAGGCCAGCGACACGGACCGAGACCGTACAGTTTGGGGCCCACCGTACGGACCAACCCAAAATCACTACAGCGGTGACACATGACTGCAGCTAACACTTACCAGTACATTGATAAGCATTACAGAGAATGTAAAATTAACTTCAGAATTTCCATCGTTACGCAAGAGCTGCGAATCGGAAGCCGCTGCACAGTTTAGAATCAGCACCTCCCAAAAAGTTGAATCCGTCGTCCTTGCCACGACGGTACTGCGTTACCTGCCCGCTAGAGTTCTGGCCCTGACACCAACTCATTTCTTTTCCAGGGGTTATGTGAAATACCTATGTCTAAAACCATTACACCACACAAATCGCTCATTTCTGATGCGACAATTCATCCACAGACGCATCTAAATCTATGATACGAAATGTTCTCGCTTAAATACTGTGTCGACAAGGGTTTCACACAAAATACCTATAAAGAATCTAAATTTGCTCCGTACGGAATATCTACAGCCACTGGTAATCGCTTCATTCTGTTTTATCTGTACACCTAGAGATACAAATACGTAATTTATAAATTTTACGTAAGAATATGAAGAAAGACTCAGAAGACTAAAAGGATTCAGTAGACGTATAGACAATCTTACCCGGCGATTATCAGTGCAAGGGACAATATAGAGAGCCTGTGATACCCTCATGTCATTTATGAACCAAGGAAAATATTGGACAGCGTAGGCTACAATAGTCTAGTCCCACCTCCACCTCCACTGTTTAGCAGCAAGGCTATGCAAGACTGGGGTGGCCTGCGTGCCTCAGTGATGCAGACAGCCATACTACAGATGCAACAACGTGGAAGGGGCGTCTATACAGCAGCCAGACCAACATGTGGTTCACGAAGAGGAGGGCAGCCTGTTCTTTAGTTAGAGGGGACCAGTCCAGATGAGTGTCAGAAGGTCTGGCCCTGCAACATTAGACCACCGGCCCTCCATACGTTGGTGTTATGGGCGGATGATGGCAAGCAGAAAATACAAGTGTCATGCTCCCATCGTAGCAGAATCTGAAATGCGATACAGAATAACTCTGAAGATAAGATGGTGAAATAGAATATATAATGAAGAGGTACAGGATCGAACTGATAGGAAACAATAGAGCCACTGTCTGACTAATAGAAGGAATCGATTGACAGGATACATCCTCAGATATCAAGGAATCGATAAGTAGGTAACCGAAGGAAGTGTAAGGTAGTGAAAAAAATCGGAAAATCAAGCAATGAATGGTTGATCAGAAATTCCTTACGTCACTAGGTACACCTGAAAGCATTACATACAGATATTAGCATCCATACGTTACATCCTGGTGCGCAAATCAATTTGCGACACATTGTTCATAATTTCCAGTTCTGCTAATGACAAAGAACTATACAGACTTTCCCTCAGACCACAACTCAAACATGTCCTACGGACGTAAACAAACTAAAGAGTGTCACTAAAATATTGGTCAATATTTTTGTTTCGCACGAGAGCTTTTCGTAGGCCAGTATTATACTGCTCTACCTGTGTTCTTCAGAAGTACACTGTAATGTCCTTTCGGACATGCATGCAAATATGGACGCATGCATGTCCGAGGAAACATTCCGTCGTATTTATGAACAACACAGGAACTGCAGTATTGCATTTATCCGCCAATACCGGGCAATCGATTGTCAATTAACATGTCTCACCTGTAGGGGAATATATTTAGTCTAAGTACGAGTGCAAGGGGTTGCAGACATAAGGTTGACGACATATGGAAATCATGGTCTGGTCTTGAAGAAAAGCACGTGAATTTACGCTAGTGGACAAGATTTTATGCGCTATATCTTTCATAACTATTTGAATGTGAATAAATAGTTGGTAGGACACTGGCATTTATTCCTGTGTTTGTTTGTGACTGAAGCTTCACATTTTTTTTCATTTCTTTCCCTGTGCTACTAGCTCGTACGTCCTGTTCCACTTTCTCCTGAACGTGAATGTGGCGTTCCACGTTCGCTCCAAAAACTAAACGCAAGCACACACTCTCAGATGAGAACAGCAGACAGTAAAGCGGTGTATCATCTGCAGTTCGATAGAAACACAATACTGTGACAAAGAAAGAAATAAAGAACTATTTACCCATTGTGTGATAATGGAATGACTACTGTAGCGATGAAAATTAATACATTGCGCTGGGTGAGAGCAGTAACAAGCGGTAGTGTTCTGTCTATACCAGTGGTACAGGCACCAGTCCCTCACCCTGTACATACACACACAACACACACTCACACACACATAGTCAGAAGGTTAAGAGCTGCAAAGATGACAAATTTGTTCTTATTGAGGTAGTGGATAAGTTGCAGAACATAGTCAATGAAGGAGAAGCTCCAAGTGAACCCTACTCTTATTGACAAGAAGATGTACTGTTTATGGAAACCTTAGGAGCGGCCGGGTTCAGACATCCTGTCCATTTCCTCCAATGTGTTGACCATCCCACCTCAACCATGCTAATCAGACACACCTTGAATCTAGCCATTCCAAAATCCAGGCAACTGTATAAGACAAACAACCACTTTTCATCCTCATAACTACTGTCTCATGGAAATATGCTATCCAAATTACTAACACACTAAAATACACAGAACTAGGCCTCGACTGTAAAGAAACGTGAAAACTGCAAGTACAAATCATACAAGAAAAGTGTACAACAGAAGAATACTTCTGTAGCTACTTACTGACCAAACATGGGAACTGTATCCCTCTACAGTACTCCACACCTCCAAACCTGGGAATTGACTTGTCTCATTTTACAGAGCTGGTATTTTCTGCGGACGCCCCCTGTGAACATCAAATGAATGACTACTGTCGAATAATGTTCACAGAAATTTGTTGCCAAAGCATTCGTCTGCCTCATTCTATAGACAAGTTGCGTAATTAGTCACTCAGAAATTCGTGAACAGTTGCAATGCAACACATTGACCAGAGAAATCTGATTTGGAAATACGACGTCATAAGGTATAGATTCTTCTATGATATTTCTGCAGCCGTGGTCCAAGGGTAGCTCCGCATAGAGCACCAGGTGGGAGGGTCGCCAGTTTACTGCCTCACCACAGAATGTGCATACCTGGACAGCTTTCCCTCAGCGTTTTCGTGTCCTCGTGTGTAACAACAGTTTACTTTGGTCTCTTAGAGTGATGTGAGGCGTATACGATGTGAACTCTAGTCCACTCAATATCCTTCACGGAGTTACAGAAGGATCCGTTCAGTGGAGATGGTAGTAAAGAACAACACTCCTTCCCATCTACAGTTTTGTGAGTACCGCATTCATACAACATATAATGAGGAAATAGCGACGTTCTTTCTCATCACCTAAAGTGGCCGCCTCTGATCTAATATGCTAGTGGAGGATATTTGGGTTGAAGTCCTCCTTGGAACAGCGTCGAAATTGGCGTTAGCTGATCTCGTTTCTACTGCCCACGAGATTGTTGCCACGTCTTGGCCAGGTGCAATGGAGCAACAGATGAATGCACATCCACCTGCTCCTGACTTTTCAGTTTGAACTTCGTTGCAGGGTCGTGAAACTGTTGTTAGCAGACTGGCTGTGTCCGTAGTGCAACACAAGAGATGTCGTATACTGGACAGAGAGGAGTTGGGTACATCTACTCCTCACACAGCGCTCCCTGAAGTGAGTCTGTTGGTTGTTATATACTATAGTGCTGACTCCTGCTCTACTGGTGGGATCGTTGGTGCGAAAAAGGAAGCTGAGATAGCTGGTGTGTGTCCTATCATCTTCCATAAACATACAAGCGTGGGGAAGTCGTTGGGATTTCTGGTGTAATGATTAACAAAAGAAAAACTGTGATGCCTCTAAATTTGTCTGTTCCATTTAAGTCACCCTCTCCGGTGACCTCTTAACGACCTTCTCCTGTTACTGCCATTAAGCCGATTGGTGGTCAGGATGTCCTACCTCTTTATCCAGATGTGATGCCTGATTCCTCTCATGCGTGCCGATCAGAATCGCCTCTGGTTCTGTTTTCATATAATCTGGCTAATGTTCAAGAACAACCTATGTACCTGACAGCAGTCGCTCTACTGCCTCATAGTCGCTATAAGCAACGCATCTATCCTGAGCGGGTGGCAACTCGTAAAAGGAAGATAATGGATCCTGGCTCCAAACTAGCTATCAAGTGAATAAAAAAGTGAAATATCCCTCATTGTCTGGTTTTTCGTTGTACTGATATTTTGTTTCAGTCAGTATGTTGCTAAAAACGTCGTTAATTTAAGTCTTTTTGTCAGGGTCCTCCAGGAAGCCAAAGAATACCTCGCATCTAATGACTTAACTAGTGTCATAAACTTAGTATTATCAACCAAAGAAAATGAAAGGTAAGAGTTGTATCGAGTGGATGGACGTGTACGGGTATAGAGGAAACCTCATGAATCCGAGGACTTTGCATGTCAGCAGGGGACTGTTCATGCTGATGGAGGCTCTGTAATGGTGTTGGATGTGTGCCGTTTTTGGCTAATATGGGATCCCTGATACGTCTACATTCGACTCTGACAGGTGACACTTATGTAAGAATCCTGTCTGATCACCTGCATCCATTCATGTCCATTGTGCATTCCGACGGATTTGGGCAACTCCAGCAGGACAATGCGACACCCTATACGTCCACAGTTGCTACAGAGTGGCTCCAGGAACACTCATCAGAGTTTAAACGCCTCCGCTGGCCCCAAACTCTCAGACATGAACATTATTGAGCAATTGTGGTGTGCCTTGCAACGTGCTGTTCAGAAGAGATCTCCAGCCCCTCGTACTCTTACGGATTTATGGACACCCCTGCAGGTTTCATGGTGTCATTTCCCCCAGAACTAATTCAGACATTAGTCGCGTTGCGGCACTTCTGCGAGCTCGCCACAGGCCTACATGATATTAGGCCGGTGTAGCAGTTTCTTTGGCTCTTCAGTTTATAATGTAACAATTCAGAAATTTAATAGGGATTATAAAGAAATACATGAGGTTTCAATGTATTGATATGCTGATTTAGAACAACAGGAAGGACCTGAACTTGAAGGGGGATGTTCGAACAGTATACGCCGACATAATATGAAGAAACGATCACCATAATAAAATAAGGGAAACCAGAGCTCGCACGGAAATATATGGGTGTTTGTTTCTTCCATGCCCTATACAAGATTGGAATAACAGACAATTGTGAATGGGGTTCGATGAACCCTCTGACAGGCACTTAAATGTTATTTGCAGTCTATCCATGCAGATGCTGATCTAGACTTCCGCTGCAGAAGCTGGAGACCTGGTCAAGACGACTTGACAGCGGGTATGGAGCAAAATCAGGAGTGCTAGGACTGAGCATACACAGAAGTAACAGAGGTGGTTGTGGAATTGAAACCGCAGTGTTTGGAAGAAGGACGAAGCTGTTTTCGTTAAATTCTCAAAAAAATGGTTCACGTGGCTCTCAGCACTATGGGACAACATCTGAGGTCACCATTCCCCTAGACTGATAACTATTTAAACCTAACTAACGTAAGGACATCACAAACATCCATGCCCGAGACAGGATTCGAACCAGCGACCGTAGCAGCACCGCGGTTCCGGGCTGAAGCGGCTAGAACAGCTCGGCCACAGCGGCTGGCGTGAAATTCTATTAGGTAAATTTACAGAAAAGGAATTCGAGGCAAAATGTGCTACATTTACGTTGAAACTATTGCACGTCTCTAGTAGGAACCTCGAGAACGAAGTAAGAGATATTAATGTGTGTACAATGGTATCTATTCTGTCACATACACTCGGTAAATATGGCACAGAAACAGTAGATACTTTCGTTAAAGTTGTTACCAAGTACCATTAACCATGCTGTATTATTCATTGATCAATCATTAGTGATTGTTTGCTTAACGGTTCCTCTAAAACATGATACTGAAAAATGAGGCTTGCATGTCATTGCCAGTGGAGCTGATGGACATCAGAACAATTTGTGCCACTTATCGCAGAAAGCGACGGAAAGGCCAGTGTTCTTGTGGAACATCGTCTCCTACTCATCCAGCAGAGGCAGGACAACACTCTGGACACCTGCAGAGTTCAGTAATTCCTCAGACACAGGAGGATCGTTTCATGTTTAAGTTCCCCAAGCCACGCAACAGCGAGTGTATCTGATTTGTCACTTCTGAGGGAACTGTGGTACGTATTGGAGACTAGTGAAAGTGTAAAAATGTCTTGTCGTGTTGAAAGATCACCCCCAAAAGTAGCACAGTAGTACAGCTTGGAAGAATCCATCATAGTTTAGTGTTCCCTCACAGGACGAAATTGGTTATTTTAATTTACAGTTGGCCACAAAGGATATTTAGAAACTGATCCTTTAACCAGTAACACAATATATGAGAAACATCTGCGTTAGAGCAGCTGTGTGACTCAGAAAGTTGGTCAGTAAGCGCTGTCCTGCTGAAACGATACATCGCAGTATAGTTGTCCAAAAGGCAGCAGACCAGGCTTGTTGTATCTTGCGAATTCTGCGATTCCCGACCAAACACCACTGGTTATTTTGGCTTATGATTCTGTCCAGCATGGAACACCAATATATCAGTATGTCTGGGTCAGGTGAACTCCTTGGAGAGCAGATCTGTGTAACACAATAACTGAGCAGATGGGTGTCGTGCTGTTCAAAGATCAAATCAGCTGGTTTTGTAGGAATGGAGTTGGAACAGGTCTGGTGTATCCTGCTCTCTTCTGGGTGCCCTGAACAAGCTTCATGGGTTACCTGTGGCTGCAACTGAACAAGACACGCTACCTGAATTAGCTCTTAGATGTCACAACCAGGCCTGCTGAGATACTTCAGCACGACTGGAGCTATGAGTGAGGCGCATTGTCGTGCTGGTAGACACCAGTGTGGCAGGGTCAGTACAGGCTAACGCTTCTTATGTTCTCCACAGTTCAGCGTCTCCTTAACAAACACCAGCCTTCGTTTCACCTTACGTTTCCGCACAGCATATTAAAGTGGTATTGCATGTCTTCAGGGTGGGGCACAATGAGCATTACGTCTGCTGTATCGCTGCAGCAGAGTATGGGAGATGAGGTAAAGCTGATAATGTACCAACGGCAGCTGAGCAGGCTGGATGCTCCTACTAACTTCCGTTTTACCTCAACAACCACGATATGTGACTGTCGGTTACAGATACACTCAGTAAGGTTCCTGCCGTCTCATCCACAATCAGTACGTATACATTTTATGTTAAGAGGTGCTGACTATTTGATTCCAAAGACTGATCTTTTATCTCTGTGCCATAAAATCCTATAAAATTGTGGGAGGGAGAATCACTTTCACGCAGTATGTTAGAAAAAGCGCGTCGTCTTGCTGAAAGTAAACGTGTTGCAGAATCTTCAGCAGAACCGACAGCATGTATACAGCACACTACTGTGCCACTTCAGCATTAGCCTGGTGCAATTGTAGGTTGTGATTTCGCACAGCACGGTACTCAGTCTTGGTCGGGTATGTCACCGCCAGCCGAAGTAATGAACACTTCTGAGAGCAGAGCCTGGAAAGCAGTGAGTACAGTCACGGTGTCTTGCTGGAAGCACACGTTCCAGCGACGTAGTGGAGGAGCAAACAGAATGGGCTTTGTTTCATCCTGCACCATAAGGATCCCTCAACAGACGATAAGGCTTGTTTTGGGTTACGTTTGCTTGTGGTGTCCCCTATATGTTTTGTACATTGTCCAGGAAACTGAATAATCAGCGGAAGGTTGGAGCTGTGTGACACGTTCAGTGAGTGATCGAGCGTTGTGCTGCTGGAAGAACACGTGCCACTTGTGACACAATAATACAGCATTACAAGTGAAATACTTAATTTTGTTCTTTCTTGCCAATATGATTTTTTTGTTATATATAATCAGCAGCATCTGAAGTTATATACACGTGCGTGTTCTATAAATGTTTGCATTTTTCGCCATTTGGGTACTGCATGGATATAGTGGGTCGACTATTTTTTGATATAATAGAATGAATTTGTAATGCATATTACTTCATTTTTATGGTTCCAGAGTATATACACTCCTGGAAATTGAAATAAGAACACCGTGAATTCATTGTCCCAGGAAGGCGAAACTTTATTGACACATTCCTGGGGTCAGATACATCACATGATCACACTGACAGAACCACAGGCACATAGACACAGGCAACAGAGCATGCACAATGTCGGCACTAGTACAGTGTATATCCACCTTTCGCAGCAATGCAGGCTGCTATTCTCCCATGGAGACGATCGTAGAGATGCTGGATGTAGTCCTGTGGAACGGCTTGCCATGCCATTTCCACCTGGCGCCTCAGTTGGACCAGCGTTCGTGCTGGACGTGCAGACCGCGTGAGACGACGCTTCATCCAGTCCCAAACATGCTCAATGGGAACAGATCCGGAGATCTTGTGGGCCAGGGTAGTTGACTTACACCTTCTAGAGCACGTTGGGTGGCACGGGATACATGTGGACGTGCATTGTCCTGTTGGAACAGCAAGTTCCCTTGCCGGTCTAGGAATGGTAGAACGATGGGTACGATGACGGTTTGGATGTACCGTGCACTATTCAGTGTCCCCTCGACGATCACCAGTGGTGTACGGCCAGTGTAGGAGATCGCTCCCCACACCATGATGCCGGGTGTTGGCCCTGTGTGCCTCGGTCGTATACAGTCCTGATTGTGGCGCTCACCTGCACGGCGCCAAACACGCATACGACCATCATTGGCACCAAGGCAGAAGCGACTCTCATCGCTGAAGACGACACGTCTCCATTCGTCCCTCCATTCACGCCTGTCGCGACACCACTGGAGGCGGGCTGCACGATGTTGGGGCGTGAGCGGAAGACGGCCTAACGGTGTGCGGGACCGTAGCCAGGCTTCATGGAGACGGTTGCGAATGGTCCTCGCCGATACCCCAGGAGAGCAACAGTGTCCCTAATTTGCTGGGAAGTGGCGGTACGGTCCACTACGGCACTGCGTAGGATCCTACGGTCTTGGCGTGCATCCGTGCGTCGCTGCGGTCCGGTCCCAGGTCGACGGTTACGTGCACCTTCCGCCGACCACTGGCGACAACATCGATGTACTGTGGAGACCTCACGCCCCACGTGTTGAGCAATTCGGCGGTACGTCCACCCGGCCTCCCGCATGCCCACTATACGCCCTCGCTCAAAGTCCGTCAACTGCACATACGGTTCACGTCCACGCTGTCGCGGCATGCTACCAGTGTTAAAGACTGCGATGGAGCTCCGTATGCCACGGCAAACTGGCTGACACTGAGGGCGGCGGTGCACAAATGCTGCGCAGCTAGCGCCATTCGACGGCCAACACCGCGGTTCCTGGTGTGGCCGCTGCGCCGTGCGTGTGATCATTGCTTGTACAGCCCTCTCGCAGTGTCCGGAGCAAGTATGGTGGGTCTGACACACCGGTGTCAATGTGTTCTTTTTTCCATTTCCAGGAGTGTATTACAATAACAAACATCGTAACAGCTTTTCTTCACGTTTTGGTTTGACGATTTGTGCCGAAATTGCCGAAGATGAATAATTTCGCGAGTTTTATTACAACCTGTAAACTTCACACTTGGATCCAGCACCTCAGTTCTGCACAGTGGGTGTCAGTAGAAATTAATATCCCAGGGGATTATAATTGACGTGCATCTGCTCATGGAGGCGAGTACTGGCTGTAATTATTCCATGGCAGCGAAATTTGGTAGATATGCTAATGCATTAATGCGGAAACCACTCTTTTCATGCAAGATGGGACAACAGCTCAAGTTGTTCACCCCGCAGAGAAATCGTAAGATGTTAAAGTAATTTCGAGTATGCCCCAAAAGAGTGCTAAATAACTATTATTTTTTAGCACATAAATGACGTAGTAGATAACGTCAGAATTGTCATGAGATTTCGAAGGATGATGCTGTTGTATACAGAGAAGTCGCGAATTCAAATAATTACAGCGAAATGCTGGAGGACCTGGAGAGGATCGACGCCTGTTGCAGGGAGTGGCAGCTGACGCTCAACATAAACGAATGTAGTGTACTGACAATACGTAAACTGAAAGACTCTTCATTGTATGACGACATGACAGCGAAACAATCACCGGAAGCAGTTATTTCCATAATATATCCAGGAGCTATGCTTATGGAGTGATTTGAAGTGGAACAACACACAAAATTGTCGCTGGTGAGAGAGACGCCAGAGTGAGACTCGCTGGAAGCCAACGTAGTGTTTCCTCCTACATACATCTCGCGAAAAGACCACGAAGATAAAAGTACGGAGATCTTAGCACAGAAGGAGGATAACCAGTGGTCGCTCTTCCTGCGAACCATACACAGCTAGAACAGAAAAGGGGGAGGTGACAGCGTTGCGCAAAGTACCCTCCGCCACACAGCGCAAGGCGGCTTCTGCAGTATAGATGTAGATGTCGTTGTGGATATTACCACATGTCGCTAACCTTACTATTTCTCCCTGAATATGCAA
Source organism: Schistocerca nitens (assembly GCF_023898315.1). Taxonomy (NCBI): domain Eukaryota; kingdom Metazoa; phylum Arthropoda; class Insecta; order Orthoptera; family Acrididae; genus Schistocerca; species Schistocerca nitens. Next base: position 68,530,390 of record NC_064624.1, read on the forward strand.
ATCAATTATATCTAAGACTTAAGGTCTAATTAGTACTTTAAAGTACAACATGCCCAGTTTCTTGATAGTTAAATAAGTATAGCGATAACTAGCGCTATTACCTTAACTATTCCTTGTTTCTCCCACAGCAAATTTATATCTATTACATCCCCCAGGTTGCAGTTCTAAAGGTCGTACCTTACTACTGTCTCTAGCCCCCTCGCCACAGCCTTGGATATATTATGTGCCATTAGCATCACGCCCTATCTGTACTCACTTTTAATGTGCCACAGAAGCCTACACTTTTAATAATGACAATTATAATAAAATACACTACTTGACAAAAAAACATTAAATATCGAGAAGGGGAGGAGAAAACAAAATGAAACTTCAGCTCTATAGGGAGATAATCGGTGTAACTTCCGTAATTGCAAAATCGAGTCAAATTCACAGAGATGTGGGCATATGAGCCCAGTTATCAGTGTGACGTTCCACCACCTCTGCTGGAATGGGTGTCATGGAGCCGTTCTGTACCCACCTGGGGCCGGCAGGCACACAGCTGTTGAAACTGACACTGGGACGAAGTGTCCGAGGCTGTCCCACACACATTCCGTCAGGGTCAGGGAATACTTCAACACGACACTACCCGTTCACAGAGACACGCGCAATATGTGGGCGAGCATTGTCCTGCTGGAAAACAGCACCACGATACTGTCACACTAGGGGTAGCGCATGAGGATGCAAGTTATTTCCATTCAGTAAGTAAACAGATGTAAAATTTGTTTCATTTACTTTATCCAATATCAGTACTGCCCTTGATCTGATGGTAAATTTAAAAAAAAACTAATAATATTCACCATTAAAGTTATCTTTCTCATCAGACTCTTGCAACGAATTTTGTCAATAATGTCTCACATAATAGGAAAAGTACGGCAAGTAACAAATCTGTGGCATGGGGTGGGGGCAGACACAGTAATACGGGGCGAAATCCAGAACTGGAACCTGTGGGAAGAAATCGACATAAAACTGCAGTCTCAGTATGTCCATCTCTCAGTCACTTCCAGCTGTTCCATCTCACTTCATCCTCAAGCCGCGAGTTAACGTCATTCCATTCCAGTCTGGGCATCATACGTGAAATGCAAGCAAACCCAGTAATATACAGGCAGGGACAAATAAAAATGGCACGGACGAATGGATACGATTGGACGTGAATGTGTGCACATAACAACACCCTGTGACGTATATGCCGGCCACGTGATCCAGACCAGTTAAGAGCGCAGTGCGAGCTGTGTCAGTGCGAGTGGAGCAGTGCAAAGGAGGCGACGGTGCTCACACAGGAGCAGCTGGTGTCCGTTGTGGAAAGTTACGTGACAAAAAAGGTGTTGGAATGGTGTGGTCAGTTGTTTGTCGAGAACTTTAATGATGTCAAAGTGCCAGCAAGAAACGCCACGCAACGCGTAGTCCAAAAATGTCGTCAGACACTATCAAAAACATTCTGAAACATGCATAGACACCAGGAAATGTGATTGTAATTCACCAGAAAATACTTTAATATCCTACCAAATTAATCCGACGCCTATTGCAAGAGACTGGAATGACACATTGATCATGCTGACGAATACTCTACCTGGGCCTGCACATATATCCCTGCTGAGTGTTGGTTGTTCGCGCATTAAAACCGCAGACGTCCCTTAGTGCCTCTAGTTTTGTGACTAGCTGAGATAACAATGAATGGCTTGGACATGGATCCATTCTTTATGTCTGACGAAGCCTAGTTTCACCCGCGTGGTTATGTCAACTCACAGAATCAAAGATTCTGGGCAGCAGAGAATCAGCATAATTTCCAAAAAACACAGCTGAATTATCACAACGATCGGGTTTGGTGTGCAATGTCGGCATGCCTCGTTATTGGCCCCATCTGCTTTCATCAGAGTCTCACTTTGGGGCGTTACATTGCCAACATTTTGAAATCATTTCTGGCAGCACTAACGGAGGAGGTAAACACCTACAGTTAGTTTCAACACGGTGGATAGGCTGCCCATACAGCCATCCAGTTCTATGAGTCTTGTGTGAAAGAGTTGTTAGCGAAGGTCAGCCATTTCACCTGACCTGTTACTGTGCAGTCATTTCGTGTGGGGAGCCCTCAAGTCTAGGGTGTGTTGCAACAACCCCCATAGTCTTCAAGAACTGCAGCAAAGCATTTGGGATGATACTGCAGCAGTCCCAGCTGTCCAGCTTCGGTCCACCTTCAACAACTGAATGACCAGGACCCACAAGTGCCAAGAGGTTGACGGTGGTCACTCGTGGTATCTGCCACAGTCTGGTTAGTGCTGTATTTCCTTTCCCCTGCTGTGTTTCTTTTTACCCTGGAACTCCGTTCTGTGGACCACTTTTATTTGACCCACCATATAAACTGCTGAACTATCTTGGAGGCTAAATTCTTCATCGAGTCTCATCGTAACCACATTTATCCTCAGGTCACTAGTTTGTGGTTCGACAGCATGACATACCTAACAATTAAAGTGATGGAAAATTTATGATGTGCCACGAAAACTGCTCTGGGCCTCAAACTCCGTTACAACGTGCAACTAAGTTCCTGACGATGACGTTCTTGTGTCATACGTTCTCGACATTCCGTCCATGTTCATTTTTGAAAAAAAAAATGTTCCAGTTCACAAGAAATATCTCCATCGTCGTTTTCAGAAACAACTGACTACCACTGTGCTACCAGACAAGGGGTCGGTGGCTGCCCCATCCTGTACATTACCGACCTATCTCGAATGCTGTTTCCACAAGTTGTGATGTTAATAATTTGGCTGAAAAATGGTTTAAATAACTCTGAGCATTATGGGACTTAACATCTTAGGTCATCAGTCCCCTACAACTTATAACTACTTAAACCTAACTAACCTAAAGCCATCACACACATCTTTACCCGAGGCAGGATTCGAACCTGCGACTGTAGCGGTCACGGGGTTCCAGACTTAAGCGCCTGGAACCGGTCGGCCAAAGCGGCCGGCAATAATTTGGCGAATTCCTTTATCGTCTCCTAGGGATAAGATAATAACCGTCATTCTGGTGAAAGTTATTGTTCTACATTCTGATGTCTGCAGCCTCTTACACAGCAGAGAATGGAAGCCATGAATGGTGTGTCGCATTTATTATTATGTAGAACATCTACGTCCGTCTTCTGAGAATTACCTGTTTCTTTCTCTTCATCTGTATTAAATATATTTTAGTTTTGTAACGTTCTTTACTTTTTCCTGGTGTATTTCTGTGGTTTTGCAAACAGCTGCATGATACACATATTTTTATATTCAGAGGAGAAAGTTGGTGACTGAAATTTTGTGAGAAGTTCTCGCCATAAGAAAAATCATATTTGTACAAATTACTGGCATCCCAACTCGTAGATCAGATCCATGACACTCTCCACTATTTTTCGACAGTACAACACTAACTGCCCTTCATTGAACTTTTACGATGTCTTCCACCAACTCGGTCAGCAGATGGTCCCATACTGCAGAGCAAAATTTCAGAAGATGTCAAGGAAGGATGTAAAACTCCCGTCATGGTGGGACGTTAAGCGCCCCCAACCTGAGGCGAAAGCAAAGGGCGCGTGATGGAGGGGAAGCTGCGTTACGAGAGGCACACCTACTGTCTCTCCTGAGTAGAGTGCGGCAGTTGGGCGAGGGTATGAGGGTAAGTCTAACGACGATTCCGGAACCCTGCGGCCTGGCTGCTGCAGTTCCTCACGTCCTGGACGACATTACGAGTCTCCCAAGGCGAAAGCAAAGGATCCATGGCACAGGGGGAGCGGCGCAAAAGGGACACAAGATCTGTCATTTCTGGGTTCTGGGCTGAGTGGCAGTGTAGGGCCGGTGCGGCACGTTGCTGGCCTTGGCTGCGGCGTGCTGCGCCTCCCAGGCGCTGCTGCTCCCCAGAACACAGGGACATGCCACCATCTGTGTCTCTGCTGCTGGTGGCCTGGTTTGCTGTCGTGGAATCTTAGCCCAAGTCGGCAAGTGTGCCTCGCCACTCCTCTGTCTTCCAAGGCGTGTTCCACCAAGCCCAAGGGGTGGTAACACAGCCAGGGTTAGGCTAAATGGGTCCACACCCCCGAACAGCTGCGTGACCAGCCCACCACCTGAGTAGGAGTGGGTCGTTGGCCGCAAGGTGGAAGCTCTGACCAGTACGGGTCGAAGGGCGGGAAGTGCGTCCACCTCTACGGACTGCGGGCTGTACTTGCCGATGCAGGACGAGTGAAATCGGCGGTGACCAAGTACTGAAGGGACAAGTGTGCTGGTAACAAGGCACTGAATCCGACAGCTGAGGGATCCTCGGTCTACGGGCGAGGCCGGCGGTGGAGCTGCAGTTTAGTCCCCCCCACCCATGCCAGAGGAGTCGGTGCAGGTTAAGAGATGTGGTTCCCAATCATTTTCGCTTGCCAAGAAATGATGGATACTGAAGAGACAAGCGATTCTGGTGCGCCCATAAGGGTTTCAATGCTAGCCCCTCCCTCGCCACAAGATGGCCTGGGTCAGGCGATGGAGGATAGTATCATGGATAGGCATACAAGGATAACTCAGTTCCTAGATCAAAATATTAAAAACGTAAAATTAGTCAGGACGCAGTCTGGGCCATCAAAAATGAGCTGGTGGCATGGGCAATTGTCAATGCCAAGTTAGAAGGCAGATTTGAGGAGCTAGAAGAGGAAAATGAAAGACTAAAAAATCAAGCAGTCAAAACATGGGCTGGTGTGGTTGCACAAGCAGGACCAAAGGCCCAGTTAATGGAGGACACCATGGTCAAGGTCTGCAAATGGCCAGACACGGCAGTCTTTTTAAGACCAATGCCTGGCCAAGATGTCAAGAAAGTTCAGGAGATATTCGCCACTACAGTAAATCTGGTCAGAGAAAAAATTAAAATTAATAGAGTTAAGGCAACTAAAAATGTAGTCATAGTTGATGTTGATACAGAGGACGATAAAAACAATTTATTAGCTGACCTTTATGAAAGATTTCAAGCTAAGATTGAGGACAGGACCTAGGGACTGAGATGTAGTCCATCGTGTCACGGAGGTCTCAGCGGCCCTGTGGAAGAAACTGACAGCTCTGGAAAAGGATTACGTAGGGTTCCATGCCATACACGTCAAAAATTACCTCTTGGTATACCTCGTGGTACCTCATGTCCACAATTGCGGAGACATAGATCATATACACAAATACTGTAGTAGGAAGCCTGCATGCTCAAAGTCAAAGCTGAGGACCACTTAAGAAAAAACTGCAATAAACCAGGCGTCTGTATACCATGCATGCATAGGGGCAAAAAGACCTGTGGTGCATTTGGTAGAAACTGCCCATCATAGAAAATGTTGGAACAGCACCTAATTTCCAGAATAGATTATGGCTGATGGTGTCACTGAGACCAGGAGAGCCAAAAAAAGAAAGTCTCTCAGGCTCCTATTGGTTTCTCCTCCTCCCTCATCTGGGGGCCTACTCAAACTGATGAAGCGGAGAGATATGTTGGGCGACCAGTGGCAGTGGGCTGACCAGTCATAATCCAACGCAGCCCAGTGTTAGACAACAGCCCACATGCTAGTAAAATAAACAGTGTCATGCCCGTACAAGAAGGACTTTCATAACAAATACTACAGGAAAGCACTGTTACCAGCACGATGCAGCTGCAGGCAGCACAAAGAGCTATGGGAGCAGACCCAAGAAGAGTGTACCCAAACTTAGAGCTTGACGTGCACGTCGTATGCATAGGGTACAAATATGGTAGAAAGGTCACCCTCTCAGCAATGGAGTCTGTGGACAGGATACAACTCAAGTCGATGAATGTCCCCACTGACTTCAGAGCCCTGCGTGACCTCATTGAAAAGGTTTTTGAAAGACGAGATGAAAGATTTGATTTGGAGGAAATTTAAATACAGTGTGTCCTAGCAAACAGACACATTGCGTTAGATTGGGAAAAGACCTGACCTGATTGTAACGTACATACTTACTTTCCATAATGTCAAGTGAAATAATGATTGGACAGATAAACACACACAATAGTCGCTAGGTCATTCAGGAAGTGCCAAGGGCAGTGGAGGAGTGGAGGCTGGATATAATCTGTTTGTAGGAGCCATACTCCCAAGCGAGTTGCTACCATAGCACAATTATCAAATAGCCACTGCAACATCGTGGAATTACAATCACCTATAGGACTAGCGTACATCATTAACATGTACTTCCAATATAGAGGTAATTTTGTCGACTTCTTGGATCATCTCACTCGAGTCACCACGGCATTGTGGGGCAAAAGGTTATTGTAACCGCCCCTATGGTACGGCGGCACTAGAGATGCAAATGGGGAGAAGGCTGAAGAGTTAATCATGGCTTCGGAACTAGTTGTGGCAAACAGATGAGGGAATCCCCACACCTATAGCGGTGGAGGTGGATTTGGAAAAAAACATAGATGTCATCCTGTCAACACCCAGTTCCATCAGCAACATCGAACTGGAAAGTCCTAGACCAAGTCACAACGACCATAATCTGATTGTGTTTAGCCTTAGTGACAAGGAGTGCCCTGGGACCTGGGGTGGGAGATCCAATACAACTTCAATAAGACATGTTGGTAATGCCTAGCTCAGGAGTGTGACATTCATCCGTTGCCTGAGGGTGATGTAAACGTTGATAGGTATGCTGAAAATATGGTGGGGTCTGTAGTTAGAGCGGTGAAAGCTGCTGTACCACACAGGAGGAGAGCCATTGCGGCCTCCCCATCACCATGGACTGCCGAACTACAACGTATGCACCAGTCTGTGAGAAAGGCGAAGTGTCGCCTGGCAAGAAAAACAGTTCTGGCTACAGCGACACAGGGCAGCCAAAGAGGTCTTCCAGAAAGAACTGAGGAGGTTAGGGTTAAAAGCCAGGAAATATATGTGCTGCACCAAATGGCTACTGCCCCTTGTGGAGTGCCCTATAAGTTGATCAGAGAAAAAAAATAAGATCTCTCAAGGTTCTCTCGACAGTTAGAGATGGCGGCCAAATGACAGAGTCCTGGCAGGAGTCTGCCGGGGTCCTCCTACAGATTCTGTTACCAGATGATGAGGAGAATGAGGACAATGAGATTCAGTGCCAGATCTGTAGGGAACATCATGTAGAGTAGAGCAAAAACACCATGGTGTACCCCTTTTAGAAGGAAGAAGAGGCAGTACATATTAAATCTTTCAGAAGGGGGAAGGCTCCAAAGCCAGATGGCATAGTAGCAGAGGTTGTATAATTCCTCGCCCCTCAGCTAATACGACCTCTTACAGGGCTCTTCAATGAATGCCTAAGGCTTGGTAAATTTCCGAAAGTTGGGAAAAGGGCAAATTTGGTAATTATAAAGAAAGGAAAAGATAAGGACCATAAGGAAGCCAATTTCTACAGGCCGATATGTCTCCTAGATATCCTGGGGAAATTAATAGAGAAGTTTTTGGCCGACAGTCTGGCGATACACTGGATACTGCGCAGGATGAGTGACAGGCCGTTTAGCTTTTGGCTGGGGCAATCAGTGTCTGACGCAACTGCCCTGGCGGCTGAAGTCTGCAGCTCAGCCCCACACAAGTATGTGACAGGCATCATGGTGGACATCAGTGGCGCCTTCGACAACCTGTGGTGGCCCTCGCTTTTCTTCCCCTTGTGTGAGAAGGAGTGCTCAGGGCCCCTCTGTGGCTCTCTGAGGAGCTGTTACGAGGACAGGGAGGTTTGGTTATCATCGCCTAGCGGGAAAATAAGTAAAACCATCACGAAGGGTTGCCCATGGATCTGTTCTGGGGACACTCTCTTGGAATGTAAATATAGAACCGCTGCTAGAGAAATTATATCTCAGCTAGGACGTACTAGACGTGACAGCATACCCAGATGACCTCCTGCTGGTTGGTGGCCATAGCCGTGAAGACCTAGAACCGAAAGTGGAAAAGACAATAACATCACTTTTAGAATGGTGCCACGAAGCTAAAATAAGGATTGTACCACACAGATCCGCGTATCTATTGCTGAAAGGTAGCCTGATTAGAAATCCAACCGTTAGAATGGACGAATCACGAGTTCTTCGGCGCCGCGAGGCCAGATATCTAGGGGTTGTAATTGATGAAAAGTGGAATTGTACATCAGATATAGACACCATATCTCAATGAGCCCTACAAGTTTTAAACAATCTCATCAACATAGGTCATAAAAGATTCCATCTGAAACCCAATCTCATTAAACTCTACCACAATAGTATTTCAACATCAATAGTAGGATACAGGTTTGGGGTCTGGGCACACAGGCTCACGAGGCCTGCCATGACCGTGAGAAGGGTGCAGAGGAATATGCTGTTACGCTCTGTTGGGCATATCGAACTCCTCCTGGGGAGGTGGGGGGGGGGGGCGTTGTTGGTGTTAATGGGGCTGTATCCATTAGACATCAATATACAGGAGCAGGCAGCATGGTACTGCATAAACAAAGGAAAGATCAAAAAGACCAGGGAAATCATGGGGGTACAGTTAGGGGACAAGTTTGCTATCAGAGGAAGGGGGGAGGAGCTATGGCAGTAATCATGGGAAAATGAAGAAAAGGGGAGAAGGGTATTTCAACTGCTCACTGATAACAAGGAAAGATTAGAGATGGGTTTCTTTGAGTCAAGTAGAGGACTGCTCCACTTTCTTACAGGGCATGGGCCATATCCGATATACTGACAGTTTTTATATTTGTGTGATTTATTACGTATCCGGTACGTGAAGGATTTCTTTTCGTATTCATGTGCATGACCTATCTCTGTGCATTGTTTGGAGTCAGTTGTCACTTTTGGCTAAATAAATTGGCATTTGGCGATTGGTTTTGATCTTATGCCAAATTTACTAGAGGGTTAACGGCAGAATAATGTGCAAACACTCTGACAAAGCTGTTCAAATTTTCTCCTAAATCGTTTATAACCCTTCCCTTTCGTACCCCTAGTTCCATTTCTGTTTTACTCGATGACTTTCCGTCAGTTAGTACGCCCAGTGACCCTTCGGCCAGGAAATGACGGATCCAGTGGCACAACTGGGAGAAAATTCAATAGTTTCGCAATATGATTACAAGCCGTTTCTGAGAAATGGTAACAAAAGCCTTGTGGAAATCAAGAAAAGAACCAGTTCAAAGTCCGTTGTCGATAGCACTCGTTACTATGAAAGTTAGGTGTGCCTCACAAGAACGATAATTACTGAATCGGTGCTGAGTATGTCTCAATAGACAGTTTTCTTCGAGGCAATTCATAATGATCTAACCCAGTGTATGTTCCAAATCTTACTGCAGATCGACGTTACTGGTATGGGCCAGTAATTCAGGGAATTACTCCTGTTTGCTTTCGTGACTGTTTGTGTGACGTGTCGAACTTTCCACTCATTAGGGGCTGATATTTTGTCGAGTTAGTGGCTGTAGATGATTTCTAAATATGTACCACCATACTCGTAAGGGGACGTTACTGGTATACAATTCGGCCGGAAAAGTTGCCTTTATTAAGTGGTTTAAGTTGCTCCTCTACATCGAGGATACCTACTTCTAACGTACTGAAGTCGGCTGCTGTTATTGACCGAATTTTGCAATATTTACCGCATTTCGTGACTCCGCTTTAGCGGCACTTTGGTTAGTAACATAACCACTGTCATCATACTGAGATGGCACTGATTGTGTCTTGCCACTGATGTACTTTACATACGACCAGAATCTCTTTGGGTTTTTCACCAAATGTGTAGGCAAAGCTCCGTTGTGGAAGCTATTAAAAGCATCTCGCATTAAAGTCCGCGCAAAATTTTGAGTTTTTAAAACATTGCCAATCTTGGTGATATTCCGTTGTTTTAAGTTTCCCATGCTTTTTTCCTTTCTTCTTGAATAGTGACCTGATCTGTGCGCAATAGGAGATTAGTACCGTCGCTTATTAATATATTTGGTATAAATCTCTCGATCTGCGGGAAGCTACTAACGCAGGATCGCGATTGCTCGCCTCCAAGTCGTATTTGCGTAATGGTACCATTACGGATGTGCGCCAGGAATACTCGACGCGTTTACGTGTGTGTCTGTGTGTGTGTGGGAAGTGCGTCATGTCTTCACTGCGATTGCATGCGGTTAGCGGTCAGCGGGCAGCTAACATCCCGTTTGTGGTCTGAGCCGCTTCGCGCTTCCGACAGCCCGGCTGCGGGCGTCACAACACAGGGCGAGGGAGGCCAGCGAGCGACACGGGCCGAGTACACACAGCAGGGGGTGCAGCGCACGGACAAACCCAAACTCACTGCAGTGGTGACACGTGGCTGCTGACCGCTCTTACCGGTACGTCGATAAGCAGCATAGAAAACGAAAAAAAAAAATTTCAGAATTTCCATCGTTGTGCGAGAGCACCGGATCGGAAGCCGGTACACGCTTTTGAATCAGCACCCCCCAGAACGTTTAATCCGTAGTCCTTGCCATGGCGGCACTGCATTCTCTGCCACCTAGACCTCTGCGCCTGACACCCAAGGATTTCTTTTCGTGTGGTTATGCGAAATACCTTGTGTATATGTTACATTTGCCGAAAACTATTCGCCCATTTCTGAAGCGTCGGTTACTTTCCACACACTCCTAATTATATGGCGTGACATGGTTTGTCGCTTACCTTTTACACATGTCATCATGGGCTTCATGGAAAATACCTATAAACAATCTAAAATAAATTTGCTGTGTTTCGAATAGCTACACCTATTGGTAACCGCTTCATTAACTCTACATCTACAAATAATTCGACAAATTTATATAACAACAAAATGCAAAAGAGTAAGGAAAATATTAATGGGATTAAGTAGACATATAGATATCAGAGTAGCAAATCTTACCTGGAGATTATCAGTGCAAGTAAGAGCCAGAGAAACTGTCGTACCCCAATGTCATTTGTGCACCAAGTAAAATATTCGACGTTGTAAACTAAATTAGTCCAATCTCGCCTCCAACCTGGATTGTTTAGCGAAAAGACCGCCGTGGGGTGGCGTGCGTAACTCAGTGCTGCAGACAGTCATAGTGTAGATGCAACAACATGGTAGAGGCGTCTATGCAGGAGCCAGACCAACATGGGGTTCCGAAGAGGGGCAGCAGCCAATAGTGAATAACGCTGAAGATGGGTACATCGAGTATTTAATGAACAGGTGCTGAATCGAAGTGATGAAACATATAGAAGGAATCGATTGACAGTACATGACCTGAAGTATCAAGGAATAGTGAATCAGGTAATGGAACGAAGTGCGTGGTACATAAAAAGGGAAGACGCTAAACACTGAATGGTTGGAGTTATCAGGAATTCTTTACGTCATTAGCTACAATGTAAACCATTACTTCTAGATATTAACATACATATATTTAATCCTGATACCCAATGCAATTTGGAATACATCGTTCATGATTTCCAGTCCTGTTGATTACAGACAACTATACAAACCTTAGCTCAGACCTCAACCCAAAGGTGTCCTACGGACGTAAACAAACCAAAGAGTGTGCCTAAAATATTGGTTTTCCTCATCAGAATCGACAGCAAACCAACACTACAACGATAGTTCATGTATCCTTGCCGATTTTTCAAGCAGAATATGAAGATATGGAGAACATATATGAGGGTACTGAACGGGTAATTCAGTATGAAAGGGGAGGGGAAACAAAATAGTTATGAGGAACTGGAATTCGGTTGTAGGGGAGGGAGTAGAAGAAAATGTTAAAGGACAATATGGGATTGGCAGTAACAATGAGAGAGGACGAAGACTAATGGAGCTCTTCAGTAGATTTCAGGTAGTAATAGCTAAGGCTCTGTTCAGTATTTACGAGTGGTAGGGGTAGGCCTGTACTAGGAAAAGACTGGGAAATATGGGAAAACTCCAG